>NW_015151337.1:0-23779 GCF_000732505.1 Cyprinodon variegatus
TTTTTAGATATATATAAAACTTAATTCCTACTAGTATGGTTTTGTTTTTTTGCTTTCTTAAATTCAGTTTCTGCTATCAAAATTTAGAAAATATGTTATTCCTGTTCAGTCTAAGAGTGTGATTATGATCGGGAAGAATCTTATTTTAGTGATTTACAAATGGAGCAACAGGGAGGAGAGTGCTTTTAATAAATTTAAAATCGGCCTGCAATAGACCAATTCATATAAACCTACGCATTAACTTGAGCAACAACCTTCTCCTCCACCATCTTCCTCTCCTATGTAGCTGTAGTGCTGTTTCTCTGACTTTTAAACTATCTTTAAGCAGGTTTCTCTGTCCTCTTGAAATTTGTCTGTCCAGCGAAGGGATCCACTACGGACAACCAAAGGAAGGTGAGACAGCGTACGTTGATTTCCTGCTGCTTCTTTCTGATTTCAAGAATGCCTTCTGACTTTCTTTCTTTGTCTGTATTGGATCCCTCCTCCAGCAGTAGTTGAGCTTTTTCACATAATTCTGTTCACAACAACTGTGTTCCACACCAACAGGACCAAAACATTTCCCTTATTTATGTAGAGGTCTGACATAAAGTGTTGAAATAGTCTAACAAACCACACGCATGTTTTTCTTTTAGCATCTACCCTTGATTATACTGTACCAGAATTACTTTTTCTCTGGTACGTTACCACCTGTTTCTCAGAGCAGGAGGCTCTGTAACAGCAGGGACACTGTTACACCTGAACTACAGATGGTTAACGTTTCAGAAAACTTCATTTCCAAAAACATTAACAATCTCTTTAACCTGACGATATCTAGTACCTATGAAACCAGGGAAGAGTAAGGTGTTGAAACAGAACATTGAGGTTGGGGAACTCTGTTGCCTCAGTTCAGACAAAACTAAGCAAGGATGCAACCAAATAATAAAAAAATCAAGGGATGCTTTGTTCACGGCTAATTTCAAATAAAAAATAAAGTAAATGGGGGAGTGTACAGCACAAACCCCAAGCTATCAACACCACACTTCAGGGGGTATGTACTAAACACAGTTGTAAGACAATTTATTCACAATATAAAGCAGAATAACTAATCTATAGATTATTCACCGCCTTTAATCGTGTGCATTTGGGTTACATTCCTGACTGCGCTGGAGAATAACAGGCCCACTCCAAAATTTTCTCACGTCAATTTTCTCAATAGTTGGGGACTGGTAAAAGGGGGAGCTGGCCTAAGGCCAATTTATGAAAGAACCGTAACAGCATATGCACATACACAATTTGTGTTATTGCAGATTTCCACATGCTGATTGAGAAACCATCGATTTTGAATGATTTAAAAAAAATATATCATCTTTGTTGATATTTGAATTATGGGTGAATGTCCTGATGTCAATAAAAAAAACACCGGAAAATGAAAACTGAACATCCATATTTAATTTTATAATTAGAAGAATAAATTGCAGAAGAATAAAGAGTAAGTCTGCAAGTACATTTATTTCCCAAATGGATGCTCGTTAAAGGCACCTGTGGCATGGTCTCAAACGCTGTTCCTGCTCTCAACAGGCAACAAAATCATAATGCTACTCTGCAAGACTTTATTAACACAAACAAAGCCCCAATTCCCTCCTTAGAGGAGGGAGAAAATATAAACATTCCAGGAGGGAAGTAAAACCTATCTGAAGTGTGTTTTTTATCACAGCTTGAAGAATGTTGACAAGAAGAGGAGTGTGTTTTCTATAATTGGATGTTTTGTTCTACGTCTCCCTCACTGTGATTATACTGACGTACAAAGGTTTGCCTCACCTGGAGTATCTGACAGCGGTCCGAGGTACAGTCAATGTTCTCGCAGGGCTGGTACATGCCAAGCGTCACACAGTTGAGCAAGATCACCATGATGCTAATCCTCTCGAACCATGTGCTGACAGAGCTGGAGTTAAGGAGCGTGGCAGGAGGGAAAGAGCAAAACACACTTCTGCAAGCAACACAAATGTGTACATGCAACAGTTGGCCCTAAAGGGTGGAATAGAAAGGGAAGGAGACACAAGTTAGAAAATTTGTGAATAGATCTGTGCAACTTTATATAATAATAAAGTATTACTTTTCTTCATTAAGTGGGAAAATAATGATTAACACAGTCGTATAAACACAAATCAACAGAACGTTTTGCAAAATAAAAGGACAAAAAAATAAAAATAAAAAATGCCATCAGAGCCAGTGGTTCAAACAAGGCTCTGCTCAGAGAGGGCTGCTGTGGATGGGCTAATGTTAGTCCCGGCTGTGGTTAGCCTCATAGGTCAGCTGGTTGCCATGGTCCTCTGAAAATCAGACTTCAAATTACGCACTAAATCAGTAAATGGGCCATATAGGGAGGCTTAAAAGGATAATTTTCTTGCCTCAACAGATGTTAAAATGTACTTTTATAGAATAATGGCAACAGAGAACTTTTAACTTAATACTATAAGCTCTGTGGGTGCTCCACTGGAACCTGCTTCTGCCGCAGTGCATGCTGGGTCAGCTGTCAGTCTGGATAACGCACATTTCTGCTTTGGCGCATGCTGGGTAAAGACAGAGGGGCGAGAACAACATCTGGGGACTTTGTCCGCTTCTCGATCATATGTTCTTATGAATTAGAACAGTGCTAGGGCTGAGGCTGATGACGTTTCATGCACAAGTACACATATTGAGAAATGGCCATTGAGTTACACACCATTAAAATTCTTTTAAAGAGTTGGAATACAAAGTAGTGGCTTATCTTTTTTTCCGGATTATTTTTTAAAACCTTAGGAAGATAAACTGCTTGAAAATTTGCAACTACCAAATATTACTTAACATTGTGCTTTATTTAAATTATATATAAAGCACAATGTCAATGAATATAAATAGAATAGAATATACTAGAAATAAGATGCTAAATATGAAAAACAGTATGAAAATTTGTCAATACTTAAAAAGAGCAGTGTTTCAGTTGTTAATGGATGTACAAAGTCAGTTATTGCTTATTATCATCTTATTCTTAATATTGTGTGAATCTGCATGCTCTACTCCCTAAAAGGTTGCTTCAGTGCCCTGTTCAACAGTAGCTGCAGATGAGCAACATGCAAATTCAGCAAAAGATTTCTGGAAGAGTCGACAGAAAATAATAAGGTTAACTTAATAAAATGAGATGTCCCCACATGATGCATACATTTATTTTGCATACATAAGCAAAGGACAGATGTGTATGAGACTTTATCGACATAATCCAGTTTAAAAGTCACAAAGGTTAAAGTCTTTATAATTCAAAGCCTCCAGCAATCGTCACCAAAAGCCATAGACACTGAGGATAGTATTTTTTACAGTGTTACAGATCCCACACTGGTGACCATCTGTAATGTCTGATTTGACAAAATATTATACTTGGATGATGTCAAGAAATATGTGTTTGCCCCAAAAAGTACATATTTTATTTGATGGAAACCAGTTTGATTATAATTGACCAGAAATATAATTTATTTTGTTTCGTTTAATACATAAAAATAACATCACACTGTAGCAAAACATGTTACTCAGCTAAGCTTACATTTTTACAGTGTAACATCTCTATGATCCTGCCTGTGTAAAGCCAACTTATCTTTTTACTTCATAGTATTTGGGAGAAAAGATAAAAAAAAAAAACCCTTAAGATTAAAAACACAGACATTTTCATTTCTTTCAGGTATTGAAAAACATATAAGGAAATACATAATGAGTATATTTCTACTCTTTATGCTCTCGCTGTTTTGCAAAAGACATTTTTTTTTTACAGGGATTTGATTTAAAACCATATAGGTGTACATTTATATGTCTGTATCTTGGTCCCTCAGTCCTCCCTTACTCTCTGTGCCGATTCAGCTCTCTTTTTGTCACTTCTCTGGATAATATGTTTAATAAATCGTCTATCTGCCTCCTCACGCATGTTTTCTCATTTTACAACCAATACCTCCTTTTTAAATAAGTGTCCTTAACTCCCTTCAGGTTAGATTTTTATTTTTTTCGGACTTCAATTTTCCCATCTCACAGCATCTCACCCTTTTCAATTCTCTACTTTCATCATGAGTTTTCCTATTCTTTCCAAGAAAAAAATACTCAGTTTTGTACCCATGGCAAAAGAAAAAAATCAAACTGCTTAGAATACAGTATACTGCAACTAGCAACAAAACATCAGTCACTGAAAATATGCATTTTTAAATAGATGCCAAAAGCATCGATTCACCACTACTGAAGAGGCTGCCCTAAGGCTTTATAATTTTAAGACCACAATAATGTGCTGATACAAAAAACACACTTATAATATGTGATATCCAGTGCCTCACAAATGTAATTATTCTTCTTGAAGTTCAACATTGGTCAACTTAAAAATATAATTTTCAATTTATTTCACATTAATTCTTTTCCAGTATGAAACTTAAGCTTAAAGTAACAATCAATGAGCAGATAACTTATTTTAAGAACTTCAGGTAGAGAATATAATTAATGCTTTCCCTCAGCTCTCTTTCATCATCTAAGTTATTTTCCTGAATGCTGTTTTAGTTTTGTTCCAGATCTAATGAGATTTATACCTTAGAAAACTGGGACATTACTTAATGTGGTTAAACCTAATTAGTCTCTCATTAATTTGTGCTGATCCTGGAAAAGAAAAAAAAGCTAACAAACAAAAAGGCAGCTGTTTTATTAGGGTATCATAAGTTTCATAGAAAACATTAGTTAACAAGCAGCCTACAAAAACTACATCAGACATGTCAATTATGCAACAGGAAAAGTTCAGGATATTATCCAAAAATGGAAAAGAGGTGTCTAGCTAACCTGCAGTCCTTGTAAAGAGAACATTAGATAGAGAAGGAAGGTCCATGGTAGCACTGACGAGATGCAGAAATCCACACATCAGCTATAGGCATGTATTAACATGGATAGGGATACTAACCAGAGTTGATAGGATAGATTGAGCTAAAGTCAAGAAAATACCTCAAAGTAAAGCTAGTGAGGCTGCATAGGCAAAAACCCTAAACATAGAGCCAGACAATGCTATGGGTCTATAATAAGAAAAATCAAATAGTGGATCTCTAGTAAGAAATAAAAGTTAATTTCAACGGATTATCTTCATTGAGTCTTATTATGTGTGGGTTATTTCCGAAAAAAGAATGAACAATAAAGCCTTTCAGTTGTAGCAAAAGATGGTTTTAGAATTCACAGCTTTTTGTATTTTAAGTAGTCCCAGTTATGTAACACATAAATAAACATCAAGAGGAGATGCCACTCCTAGAACAGTGAAAACAGGAAGCAGACAAATTGCCGGATTTATTAAACTTAGTTAAAAGAAATTCTGGGTCTTTAATAGAGAATTACTTTATGGTACATAGAAAAAAAAAAAAAAAGAATAATCACAAGAAATTGCAGCAAATTTGTATTTTCTGACCTGATTCCATCCCCTTACTATGGAATATTTAATAATCACCGTGTAACAATCTGTACTTGCCATGGTTACATTTACACTAGAATAGACACTAGATACACTAGACTGTAATATATATATATATATTTTTCTACATTTTGAAACACTATTTAGAATTTTCCATCTTTAGTATTTAACCAAGTACTTAGCAAGAGAACAGCACTTAGCACTAGCACTTTTACAGCAATAGGGCCATGTTTTTTGTTTTTTTTTTTGACAGTAGGCTGACAGGAAGGGGATATGAGAGAGGGGGAGAGACATGTGGCAAAGGACCACAAATCGGATTTGAACCTGGGTCGCCCACATCGGGGACTAAGGCCTCCTTACATGGGTCATGAGTGGTAACCATTGCGCTACCAGAGCACGATCTTGGAATATTATGGTTAAATAAAACAAATTTCCTAATTTTTTTATATATTATCTCCAAAGGGATGAAATGGAAACACATTGGTACAAAATGGGTGAACTGAATGGTAGCACTTAAATACAGTAAAAGTTGACTTAGGCCTGGAATGGTCTCAGCAATCATCCAGAATACAGGTTATTTTCAAGCAGATTGGGTAAAATGCACCCTTTTCCTCTCATCTTTTCCATGCTCCTTTCACACCTAAGTGCGCTCTCCAGTTCCACCTTATTAATTTCTACATTATCTACCCTGACATGCGTAGTGACTCAGCACTGGTTTGAGTTCACTTTCTTTGTCATAATGACCCCAGACCTTTCCAACCCCAGGGAATGAAACAGTAGGCAGCTGACTCACACCCAGCTGATTCCTCAGAAATGCAGCTGATGCACTGTCATGTCCCGAGCTTATTGTGCTGGCTTGGTACTCGCCAAGTCTGACATCAATGGTTTGCAAAGAAACATCTTTAGGGTTCAGTTATAAATTTGTTTGCCCTGTGTAAAGCTACTGCAATCATATTACAACCCACAAAGAACCTATCTATCTGAAACAGAGGATGTTATCTGTTATTTTCTGTCTTTAGCATGACATCTTCTCACCTCCCTTCATGCCACCTAATCTTCTTAGGACTCGGACAGGGCATCCTATCCGTCTTAGTTCCCTTCTCATCTATTCCTTTCTTCTCTTCTCCACGTCTCTACCTATTTCTTTGCCTGTCTCTCTCCGTCAGCACATATATTGTCAGACGCTTGCCCTTCTCCTTAAACCTTTTTTTTGTATGAAGCTTTCTGACCTTATCAAACTCACCATCTCGCTTTTTTGAAAAAACATTTCAAAAGCCTTGCTAGCTTTGATTTGTTTTGTTTATCTCATTGATGCAATCAATAGAATTTCCTTTTATTTCTTGGAGAACACAAGAAACATTTCACAAAAAAGGAATGATAGTTTGAATTTGAAAAGGTAAAAATATTGAGCTTTTGTCCAAATAAACAATTTATAACCTGAGTCAATTTCCTATGTTTTGTGTTATTCTGAGAATATAACTAAAATAACATGTCTGTTAGATAATGTCTCCCAACCCATGCATGAAGCTGTCCCTGAACTGGAAAGCTCCTTCAGTGATAGACTGCTGCTCCCTAAATGCACCAGGGAGCGTTATCACAGATCCTTCCTCTCAGCCGCTCTAAGGCTTTATAACTACCACTGTTCCCAAAAACCTCAAGAAGTTATGTTCATGCTGTTTTTTGCAGTTTCTGTCTTGGTCTCTTAAATAGCATGCTGCTGTCTTTTTGCACATCTCTTGTGATGCTGCTATTTTCACATATCCATTACTGTAAAAATCTCCACAGTTGTATAGTGATCATTTATTCTCCAAATGCACAGCATTTATATTGTAAAAACACTGTACAGTACAGTATTTTATTTGTCTATTTTTCTTTAACTCTGTCACTTAATCTGTTATTTTATACACTTTTTAATGTCCATATTTGTGTGACCACTTTTGCCATAGTCTTTTGCTGCTGTAACTCCAAAATGTTGCGGACATTAAAGGGATTTTCTATTCTATTTTAAATATTTTGTTTCCTACTAACTTCGTGATCTCTCACTACCAAATTTAGAACAAAGAAATTAGATGACCTCTAGACATAAAACCTTTAAAATCAAATCTCTTTGAAAACCTACTTAAAGGTATAGTGGAGAATTTTCATATAATTTTTTTTAAGACCCGCCCTCTCAACAAAAATGCACAAGCACAACCCTGTACCCACTCCTGAGAGGAAACACCTATTTAATGCGTGCGGGAGAGTGCATGAGCCCATTTCTCCTCATGCACACTCTGTTTAAAAGTTGCTGTTTGCATCGCTTATGCAAAATTACTTTCCAAAAGATTTGCAATTTTTCCACTATGTCCGACTCACCACGAGTATGTGAAAAATCGGGATGTACGATGGCCACACGTAAACATATCACCAGAATCATTGGAAAAAGAACATCCTCCACTATATTTTTAATGGTTAAAATGGTTTTAAATCATTAAGTAGATTGCTAATTACATAGATTGTAAAGTTAAAAAGAAAAATACATTCTAACCAAATCTCCCTGTTGTCGCTATGTAATAGTTAACCCAGACATCTCTTAAAACTGTAATGGTTTTATGTCATAGAGCAGGGGTCACCAAGCAGTGCCCGCAGGCGCTAAGGGGCCCTCTAGAACCCCACTGGTGCCCTCAGCATCTTCTGAAAACAGCAAAACTCACCAGAGGGATAAGTTTTAAAGTTTATTTTACTCTGTTGCTCATCTTTTTAAATCACACCTGCATTTATATAGATTTCAAATAAAAATATCTAAAAGAAATTTAGAAATTAGAGGAAAGATATGTTTATTATGTATGAAGTTTGGGTGCATGATGGCTCCTCCAGTATTAGCAGCCCTTCCTATGACTCAGTACAAGAAGCTGTCAGCCTTAAAAAGGCTGATGGCCTCTTTTATAGAGGTTCAGAAACCTGTTTTGTTAGATTTTTCTGAAGCATATTTGCATTCACCTAAGTCTGCTTTTATACTTGCTTTTCTATCACTATTGTGTAGTTTGCTTAATGTTTATGGAAGAAAAAAATACTGTTGGTTACTCTACAATCTTTGTGTTTAGTGCTGTGTGCAAAAAAAAAAAAGTGCAACCCCCGATATGTTTCCATTTTTTTTTGCTTTAATAATAATTGAACTTTAATGATCTCACATGACAATGGCACATTGACAATGGCAGCCCACTGCAGCCCACTTTGGGGCGCAGTGGGCTGCCATTGTGGGGCTACCAGGGGTTTAAGGTCTTGCTCAGAGACCCAGAGTGTCAGTCTGTGGGAGTGGGGCTTGGACTGAAAACCTCAGGATTCCAAGCTCTATGTCCTAACCACTAGGGCACCACTCCCAATGCTTTATTAGTCTCCAATGTTTCAGATGATCAAACTAATTTTATTATCTGACAAACATAACCTGAGTAAATACAAAATTCAGCTTTTAAAGAATTTCGTATTTCAAGAGAAAATGTAATCAAAGCCAATCTGACCTTGTAAAAAAGTATTACCACTCTAACACAATTACATTAATGTATACAAATGTTTGATCACAATTGCTGAGAGGGTTTTCCGGCAAGTCAGCACTTGTGTTGTCATGCATTTCCAGCAAAAAGGCAAGGATGGTACACATGAAGTAGAATGGTGTTTCCCATGCATCCCACCCACCAGCGCTCATGATTCATAGAATCACACATTTGATGTGGTTGCTTTAGATCAGTGTCATCAGTTTAGCATCCAACCAAGTGTAAAATATGCTCACATTCCCCCTCTCTTTCTCTCAATCATGATTCAGAAGGATGGTCATCAAAGCTTGTCAGCAGATGATGTCTGAAAACAGCTTTTCACACGTGAGATTCATTAATGTAAAATAGTGTCAACATTTTTTTGTGCTAAAAATGAAGACTATAGCGTAGCTTCTTCTTTTTTTTGCTAAGAAAATTATAACTGAGCAATGTATTGTTTCCCCCTCTGACCAGATTAATTTTTTTTTTTGAGAAATACCCGCTTTTATATTCAATTTTGCTATTTGCAATTTCTTAGCTGATTTATTAGGGTTTCATGATTTTACACCTGTTAGCATCTTTAAAAGTCAATGTAGGCTTCCCAAGTCGAAGCATTTCAATAGACCATTTGACACTTTGACATATTTAAGAAAGATTGCACACTGTGTTTTCTAATTTCAGTGACTTTCACTAAATAAGGCATGGGATCATAAGCCAGGCTTGTTCTAACCTGCGTAAATGCAGACATGTCTTTTAGAGTTAACTGAAAATTAAATTAATAATAAACCCTTTTTCTTCCAAATGCACTAGTAGATGTAAACTAGTATGAGATTAGTTTTATGTGAAATTCTAAAACATTTTTAAAACAAACAGCATGCATTTCCTGCTAGTGAACTAAATTAAGGACATCATACTGTGGGCATGTTGATAAGTTAAATGAAAACAAAAAAACTTTGGCTTAATGCCACTTTGCATAACTCAAAAGTCAGGCTTTTGTGCTCTCATGTCTGCGTCTGTAGCCATGTAGAGTTTTAAAGTTTGCACATGCGTACACGTATTCCTGTGAATCCCCTCGGGATCAGTCGCATTCAAATTGAATCAAAATGACATGTAGCTTCTCACTGTGGTGCTGAAGCCTGTCCCTGCCTTTTCTCCTAATGAGAACTCAGCATGATGGGTCACACGCTGTTACACATATTCACACACGCCCGCATGTTGTTCTAGCAAATACGAGGACTTGTGGCTTTTTTTTTTTACTTGAAAAACAACAGAGATTCAGTCATACATGTTCTCATCCACCAACCTTTTTTGAGGCAGCCGCTGTTCCATCAAGTCGGGTGCATTATTTTTGTCATCCTAAAGAGCTACAGGGGCAGTGCTTGACAGCTTACCCAAACTTTGTGTGGCACAGTGTAGAGGGTCACACCTGGTGAAGAAAGAATTCATCACTGAGGTTTGGCAATGTCTTTACTGACCAGTGTTCAAACTGATGCAGACTGTTTCTTCCCCTCTGTTGACATCAAATACTTCATAACCAGTGTTTTGCCCTTGCTTCTCTCCTTGTCAGTCCCCTAAGTAATGTGTGAGGCAAGTTGCCAAGGAGCTCAACACCTGGCAAATTCAGCTCACGTCTTTCCTTTTATCTCTCCATTAATTCCCTAATATCTTCTTAAAAAGTTGATCAATGTTTGTTCCTGGGTGGTGGAGCCTCTCCTCTCTGTCGTCTGGGCTAACGATTGAGGTCTGTTCATCTTTCTTTAGAGTCTTCCAACTTTATGCCTTTAGTTTTCCATTCACTCCAAGTTTTTCTTTACACCGTTTGTAATCACAAGATTTAACCTTTCCACCAAGTGCAAGCCCTCATATGCTAATAGCAAGAAACTTGCAAACCAAAAGAAAATTGCATGCTCGGGGTTACTGTATCTATGCATCCAGCTGTGCAAGTGCTTTGAGTTAACCTTTAATAATGACAGGAGGCAATGCTCATACTGTTTTCAACAAAGCCCTTCCCTCTGCATTACAGTGGGATAAAAGCTCCCCTGCTAAACTAGCTCCATCCTAAAAGCTTGAAGCAAAGGTCCTGTAAATGCTGCAATGCTTGTCTCAGCAAATGCAACGTTTACATTCCTATTTTTTTCACAAGTTTTCCGAAGAGGAGACACACACATAACCCACTTTCATAACACCATTACAAATGTGAAGGATTCGGTTTTTCATGCCTTTACTGATAATAAAATGTGTCTTTACTGGATAACATGTAGTAGGCAGTCTCTAAAGGGGCATAGTCCTTTTAAATGACTCTTCAAATTTAAAAAATAAGATCTCACTATGGTTGTATACAAAGTTTTCTAAAAAAAAGGTATGTGTCCTACTAGGAAATTTGTTATTTTTTGTGTTTAACTTTTTGTTTTTGCTCAGTTTGTAATTGTAATTTAATAAATCAATTCTGTGTAAACAGTAGTCCCTTTTTGTGTCTATGTCACGGCAAAGCGTGAACTTCGGTCAATAAAAACCTGTACTGAGTCTGCTAAACAGGGGGAATTAAAAAGCTCAAACAATTAAAAGTTTTATCCCATACCTGCTGCTACTGCCAGACAAAAAACAACTATGTAAGTTGTGGTTAAATGCAGAATCCTAGTTAGCTCTGGTTAAATGCAATAAAATGATGGGAGTGGACAGAAAGGATTAAAAAAAAATGCTCATGAATGCAGCGCACATTTCTGAAGACCTAATTTAAAGAAAAGCAAAATATTGTCTGGTAAGGATTGTGGTTTGCTTAAGGGATGATACTCACCCAGTGATGCAAATGCAATTTGCCATCCAAATATACACTGGAAAAAATATAAATCTAGATAAGTCATTTTTTCTTAAATTAAGTGAATTTGTTCTTGGATTAAGGGGGTAGAAGAGACATTTTGGCAATGGAACAATACAATTTACACTTAAAATAAGACAACACAATTGGATTGTCTCGTTTCAAGCGCATGTTATCCAGTTATCTCATTTTAAGAGTAAAAATACTCATTCTATTGGCAAACTATCTCATTTACCTACTCAAAATAAGGGTAAATACATTTAATTTAAGATATTTTTACTTTATTTGTAGATCGTTTTTCGAGTGTAGTGCTAGCTGTTTGTTCTGTTTGCAATGGCCCAAGTCGGCTACATGGTTGATTTCTGGCCTTGGTAGAACTTCAGGTCACCCTATGTTCTTCAGTTAGCTAGGTGCAGATGGCAGACTACTCAGCCACAGATAATGCTGTCAGGAGTGTTGTGCGTGAACGTGTTCAATGAAAGGCGTACACTGAATAATTTCATGTTTTTAGTTCACGGTGAACTGAACGGATCAGTTTTGAAGTAATGAACGTGCGTGGGAGCAACATTCACATTGCATCGAGTATTTTCCATTTCTTTCTATATATTATGATCAAGCATTTAAGAGTGAAACATGAGGTTTTGTTGTGTAGGATTGTGGTTTAATTTACCAAATGAATATAAGCTTGTTTATTTTCATCTGTGTTAACCTTGAGCTTGTTTTCTTTTAGTTATGAACTGGCACAACTTTGCCTGTCCATCCACTGAATTGGTGTGTATGGGTCAACCGATCTAGTGCCATCATTTGAAGTATTTCTTACTTGATGCTTTTTGCCTGCTTAGGTTTAGTAGAACATGACTTTACTTTTTTGTTGATGTTCTGCTAGGAGGCTCTGGGGTGGATTCAATAGAACATAGAGTTGCTGTTTATCAAGTTGTTCTTCAACCACTCAGATGAGTTGCTTCATTGCAAGGCATGCAAGTCAGTTGGGCTCTATTAAGTAGGTACCTCAATTGCCACCATCTGGATTTCTCAGAGTGCCGTTTCTGCAAGCAGATGGCACTTACACCTATTTATATCTAATTATTGCACCCGCTGCTGAAATTCTATTTAGGTCCAAGAGGGACCATCTAAACAATATCACTATATTACCTTATCTTGATCTTATCAAGATCAAATGGTTCTTGATCTTTTTAAGTGTATTGTGACTCTGTCCCTTTAACAAAGGACATACTGATTCCTTTCCAGATTTTCTTTCCCATTTGTTGCATAAATACTTATTTCTTAACATAAGCAACTGTTGTGAAGCTCAATAGGTTTGTTAGAGTTTGTTGTCTAAAACAAAATGTCATCAAAGTTAAGGTATCAACGCAAAAACAGATTGCACCAAACTGGTAAAATGAGCTGGTATGTTTTTAACTGTACAATAATTTCCCCAAAAGGTTACTGAAAGGCAGGAACAATAGTAAAAGTACAATTTGTAACAACTTGGTTTGGGAAAAGATATATTGAAAATGTTGGCCCCCATTAAGCTTTCCTTGACCTTAACCTGTGGTAATTGTGCTATAATTTCAAATGTTTTTTTCACAAAAACTTGTACTTTTTTTTTTTTACTACTTTTATTCAGGTTAACTGAATGTTCCTCACCTTTAATTGTTTAAAATGTTTGATCCATGCATTAAAATCATGCCAGAAGCACAAACAGTGTTGTAAAATAATTATTTTTGATCATGTTCTGTTTGTAATAATCAATAGTAAACACAATTTGCAAACCCCATTACTGTAACCCTTTGAAATAGAACGTGAGTGTGATGTCTTCTGTCACAGTGTTAATACCTGTGATTAAAGCATAGTTAAGTGGCTGTCCTATTTTTGTGTATGAGTGTATAATGTTGAATTAGGATGTTAATGGAGAGGTAGAACAATTGAAGAGAGAAATAAATGAAACTGGGGGTTGTAATAATAGGCTGCAAAAAGTAGTTAATATTAACAAATATGAAATCCCTTTAACTAAATAAGCAAATACAACAAACCCTTTGGTCTCACTACAATCATTACAATGCAAATTAGAATATAGTTGGAAGACAGTGCCAGCACTTTATTGTTTTTTGGCAAGAGCAAATAAAATTATAAAAGCAGAAATCCAGGAGAGTGGCCTCATTACAGAAGACAAGACAGAGTAATTTAATAATTGACCCTATAATCTGTTTACTACTTGAAAAACTGCTACAAAAGTGCTGCAAAAAAAAAAAAAACTTATGCCTAAACATGGAAAATTGCGCAGACAGGGAGTAAAAACAAAACAAGCCAAACTTTCAATTCAACCTTGCAGTTGAAGACCTTCACCACATCTTAAAAGAAGTACTTCACCTACAAAACTGAGGCAGATAGGACACAATACATAAATTACCCACAAGCCCCTTGAATGGGTTATGCATCAAAAAGTCTTTTTGGAATAAATATTTCACTCATTGTATTATCTTGTGCCTTTTATATAAATCAACTATCAAACATTTAGAGCGCTGGTAGAAAATTGATTCATACTTGATAGGATTTCCTTAGAAGCAACAAATGAAAACCTGTAAGAACTAGTAGTGGTTTAGTAAGACACTATTATTTATTCAGAATCAGCATTACTTTAGTAATCCCTCGTGGTAAATGCTTTTCTTGCAGTGCACCCATTTACAGAAGTCAGAAAAATAAGATTGTATGTTGAACAGAGCAAAATAAAATATAATATAGTAAGACAGACTCAAAAAAGTAAAATTACAACCCATACAGTAAAATGACACCCCTCCCCTGTAAACAGTGGATTACAACCCTCCCATTTAAACTGTGTGTAAAATAAGATATATACGAATAAGATAACGATCAGAATAAAATATTATAAGATAAGCATAAGAATAAAATAAGGATAAAATAAGGATCTCAGTATATACAATCAACTGTATTTACAATGTTGCTCAGTACCTAAATTACTATTACTGCACATGTCCGTGCTATTGCGCATAGTAAAGTAACAAAATAAATAAATAAATAATGAAATTAAATGACTGTCATAGAGATGAATTATACAATGTGATGGCCTCAGGCAGGAATGACTTCCTGTGGCGCTCTGTGGTGCAGCGTGAAAAAGTGAGTCTCTGACTGAAGGTCCTTCTGTGGGTGACCAGCGCATCATGAAGAGGATAATAAAAGTGCTTCAGATTTTGGGCCTGCTTTGCTTCTTTATAACATAAGCTGCTTGCATAGAGTTGTTTCACTAACCTAATATTTTAAAGTAAGACTCACATTTTAGGGGTGTGACTACAATAATGTGAAGTTTTAATGTGTAAAAAGAATGTGAACTTAAGCAAAACAAACTCAAAACAAACCCCCAGACTTTGTTTTCCAACTTCAAACAGGAGGTGGACTCAGGTTGCAGCTCTAAAAAACCTACAACACAGTGATAGAGCTGATTCCTTCCCGCTATCATCTCAATCCTATTCTCAAGGCAGGGGACCAAAAATATCTCTCCTGCTCAGCCAGGCCCACAGTGACCACAATGATTTTCACTTTTCTGCATTAAAAAAAATAATGCACATGCACAGAACCACACCCACCCCCAAGAAGGAACACCTATTAAACGCCTGCGAGAGCGTGCATGAGCCAAAATCTCCTCTTACACACTCTGTTTAAAAGTAGCTGTTTGCATCGCTCATACAAGCTTACTTTCCAAAGATTTGCAAATTTTCCACTATGTCAGACTCACCACGTATGTGAAAATGGGGACGAGCACGTAGGACGGCCTCACGTAAAAATATCACCAGAATGATTGACAATTAGGAGGACCACTTATTTTGATGATCCAACTAAGAAAAGAATTCCCTCTGCTATTCTGTTCATTTAGAAGTTCTGATTTTAAACCAATAATTTTCCTTACAATTTACTACAGTGTGAGACTGCAGTGCTGCATGAAATAAAACATTATACTCTGTATCAACAGAGCTGTAGAGGCATTTCTATTTTAGCAAAGCCCTGGATGGGACACAAAATCTGAAGGTTTTTTTCAATTAACCCAATGTTCAGTATTGTTTCATTGTTACAGCTCCACATCGGGAACCTCTGCTGTGTGATGTAACTGTATTAAAATACATTTTATCTTATGAGTGACAACAAGAAAGCCGTGTTTTATTGGAATACAAAAAAATAAATATTTTAATTCTTTGAAGCAAAAAAATTATGTCATTTCCAAGGAGATTAGTTCCTTTTCCATGCCTCTGGTACTTGTGTTTCAATTTCTAGTTTTGTGTGGCATCTGCATTTCCAAAAGTCTGAGGATTACATTATCGATCCAGTATATAAAAGCTCATAGTATCTATATGTGTGTGTGTGTGTGTGGGTGCGCATGTGTATATTTGTCTCTCTGCTCATATCAGCTCAGCACAGCAGGTGCTGTGCTCCAGTACATTGCTGCTCCTAGTGAAGCAGAATGTATTGCAGATACCATGGGAAATAAAAGCTGATGCGGTCTGTGCCTGTATGTCTGTGTGTGTGAGGGAGGAAAAGGAAGCCAGATAGAGGAAGAACATGACTCGGGAAGATAGAAGGGAAATGAGGGAAGATGGACAGAGGGAAAGCAATGTAAACCCAGAGCTACAAGGGTAAAAAATATGTTTGTGATAAAAAAAAAAATGAGTTTAGAATTTTAAAAGAGGAAGAAGGGGAGATGGAAATTGATATATGGTAAAGGATTTCAAGGGGTATCACTGGAAATTGTTGCTTGCAGCAGGGTCAGACAGTTGAAAACGTAAGAAAAGAGGAGGGAGAGGAAGATAAAGAAATGTGATGACAGGACTGTGCTGCCAACATCCACAGGGACCACTCAGACTCTGATCTGACAAGCGACCAACCTCGGCAACCCTCAGCTTCCCTCCTGCCATCTGTCTTTTTGTCTGTTACTCATTCGGAAATGTTAAGAAAAAAAACATTGAAAGTTTTTTTTGTGATTTATAAATCATTAGTTTTCAAGAAAGGCTTTTAAAAATCCCAAACTGTGTGTCTCAAGACTCATGAGCATTTTGAACCTCTTTAGTTTTTCATAACAGCTCAACCGATCTCATGTGGTGGCACCATCTGCTCTGTGATCTCTCCACCACTTCCCCACCTCCTTACAGCTGCTATGACATGACGTGAATGTCAGAAGAGCAGCTCTGGACATTGTCTGCTTATGCTGGGTAACATGCATGTGAGAGACGATATAACTGAGAATAAAAATAGCTGTAATCTTGGCGCTGAGACAACTGATTTTATTAGCAGAATCTTGCATATATCTCTGTTAATTAGGTCTGATTTTGACTTACTGTATAGTCTCCCATAAAAAAAACCAAACTGCTTCTACCTCTTTATCGTCTATTTCATTTATTCTATAATTCTAAAAGAACAACAAAAAATCAGGAGAAAAAACCTTTAAAGATAATTTAGTCATTAGATGCTCCTAAGGTTAATTTTTTTATGCGTGTTTCTAGAAGCTAGCTTGTAGTCCATTATCCTAGAGATCAATATTTTCTTTCTGAGCTGGCCAATTTAGTCTAACTAAGCGACTCAAAAGTAGATGTTTTTTTCTAGTTTTTTCTAAACTTTTTTTTGTATTAATGCATTGAAGAAAATATGATTTCTTTTTTGATTTATTCTGCAGATCAAGCCCTTGATGGAGTGATTTGTATCCAGTTTCTGTGTTTGTTGTCACACAAACCCAAAATGCATTAATCATAGCGAAGAAAAAACTATATGCATGCAGCGCAAACAGGAAAATAGAAGTTGGTTGAAAAAAATATGAAGATGATGCGTTACATAATTTAAACAAAAAAAAATAAAATAAAATAAAATAAAACTACCAAAATCCAATGAAGTCCATTATCCCACTGCCCTGTCTTTGGTACATCTACTGTATCATGCAAGGGAGTGAAGATTTTAGAAAAAAGCATTTTTCATTACTAACCTTAAAAATAAGTTGCCATTTAAGGAAAATATATTTTTCATATGCAAAATAGCACCTTTTTCTTACTAAGGTATTAAACATACCCATTTATATGATATATGTTGAAAGTGCCCTTTGACATGTCTGTTCCAGTGAACCAGCTTCTAAGACACTACACACAAAAAATTTATTTTACCCAAACAAAAATAATATTCTTCAATAAATAAGAAGATAAGGTGGATAGTTACAAGACTTGGGCTCAATCCAATTTCACCTCCTGCCACCCCTATTTTATCACTAATCCACAGAAAGTCTAATAGTAAAGGTGATGCAGTAAAGAGGAGGTCAAGGAGGCCAAGATTTCTATGCATTATAAACTGTGATTTTCAGAGGTACAAGTGGAAGCCAAGGGATAGAGCTACCCTTACATTTACTGAAGAAAAAGACTGTAATATTTTCTTAGTTAAGAAATTTAAATGGTAAAATAACCCCAAAAAATATCTTTTCAATTATTCTGTTATATCACAATTGGCATGGCAATAAATTATTTAATTAATGAGAGTAAAGAGGAGCAAAAATTACATAATTTGAAGCACTGAAAAATCATAAATGTTGGACTCTAGCCATTTTTTTTTTTTTATAAACAGCAATAAAACATTTAAATGATTTCTAATTGTTTTTGACAAACTTACAGGGATTTTAAAGCATTTATGTTTAAGTTTAAGAAATAAATTAAAGTTATTTTTGTAGTAAGAGCAGCACAAAGTTAAGTTGTAGAGATATAGCCTGGCCAGCTAGACTGACTTAAGCATTTTTACATGGTGTATCAATTTGAAGAGAAACAGGTAGAGTTGGGACCAGGGCTAACAGAGGAATAACAGAGTAAACTAAAATAGGTCAGAACATGCAATAACAGATGTGATGCAAAAACGTCTTTTTAGAAGACAAAACTGCTACAGCAGACAGTTATGGAAATTTGAAAGCTATATTAGAGCAGAACCAGGTCAATATGTTAGGAGTATGGAGGCTGTGGTGGTGGAATCAAGATGGCGAAATTAGCATCTGCACTTTTAGCAGTGTCTGAAAGAAAAAAGGTCCTTTTGTCCTAAAAATCTGAATTTTATAAGTTTTTGGAATGACATTAAAGACTTGTTACACAAAGTGTTTTTGGAATGTATAGATGAAAGATGCTTATCCCCCACAATGAAAACAGGGCTGATAACTTTAGCATGCAAACTAAGGGTAGGAGTTGTCATTATCCATTCCGTACCAGAAGCACACTTCATACCGTTATCTCATTTGTGCACGGGCAGGCAGATATTCATCAAGGTCACCATAAATAATGTATTTATGAGTCTAAAAGTACATATTTCTACCTGTAAATGACCAAAGAATTCCCAACTACATCTTTTAAAAAATATTTAAAGTTTTTTGAGAGAATTTGCTGCATTTTACAGTCTCACAGTTAAATTGCTTATCTGACGTAATCATCGGACATGCTCAGAGCAGTTTAGCAAAATATAATTTCACCATGTTTGAATGCATTTTAGTGGTCTTTCTATAAATTCTTGACTCTAAAAGGACTTGATTCATGTATAAATCCAAGGCTGAACAAGTTAGCTGGTGGAAGTGCTTCCGGCAAGAGTTCTTTCGTTCCCTAAAAAATAATTCAAGACTCTATTTAAGTGTAAACTTGACCAAAAAAAACTAACAATATCACTCAAGATATCTCTCTTGAAAAACCTGACTTTTTTTCCTTGTTTATGGCAAAGTTGGATCACAGCTATAGCATTTCTTGCTATACAAACTAGAAAGAACTGAGAAGCTCAATATGAAATGCCACTGTTAAAAATCCAGTCTGTGTTTTTGTGTTTTCCCCCTCCACCACCAGGTGTCGCCCTGTTCTCGTTGGTCCTCCCACACACCTGCGGCTGGTTGGCTCATTACTGAGGACTTCTTAATCGGTGGACTGTCACTAATTTAACGCCAAAGTGTTTGCCAGTTTTGGGTACTCTAGCCAAGCTGAGTTTAGCTGAGTCTAACTGAGTCTTTGTTTCTCTGAGTCTAAAATGATTTTTGTCTTTTGCCTTTCGGCAGGAAGTCATCCTGCAAACTGGATATTTGGCCTTCTCCCCCTGGAAGGATTGTTTGAGCTTCACACTGAGCAAGGGATTAATCTCCACACGTCCCGTTCAATTTCTCCTGGAAATCTAAGTGGTAGTCCGCTCCATTGCTCCACAGGAACCAACCAAACCAAAACCTGTCCGCTCTCCAACGAGCCACTCTATTTCCGGAAAAACCCACACCGACTGGATTCTGGGAAGAAACCTTTCTCCGCAATCGTGAGTCCCGTTTATCTCTGTTTTTGCAAGACGCCATTCAAAGTTCCCATGGACCCTGAACTAACCTCTGTGAACTTCCCTTCTCGCTTCCAGTTCCGGTTCACCAGCACTCTGAGTTCCCCTGAATCCAACCCATTTGAACTCCTCAATAAACCTGTTGAACTTTTACTCTGGTTTATCTGAGTGGTTTTCTGCATGTGGGTCAGATCTCTTAAAAACGTCATGACATCCACCAACTACGCAGGACAGCTTAGCAAGTACTGCAGGAAGATGTTGCCACCAACAAGAAGATTTTAAAAGCGTTAACAGACATATTAGACATGCAAGAAAGAAGGATGGAGAAATTAAATAGAAAAAGGGAGTAGAACTCGAGCTGGATTGCTGTTCTGCTTGAAGAGGTTATGGATCAACTGAAAAAAATGTCTGAACTCAGACACCAAGTGTGCAAACTGAATAAAGAAATGGAAAGACTCACACACAAGGTGATGAACCATTAAATGGCTGTTATTAGTTATTATCAGTCCCATAGGATGGCTTCAGAGCGCTTCCTCTTCCTTATTTTGGGTCTCTTATGGCTGATAATATGCAGCTTAGAATAGCAGCTTCAGCCATATCTAAAACCTTAAGTTTAATATTTTTATTAAAAAAATTTAAGCTTTAATTCCAGTGAATTCCACATGTTTCAGTCGAATAGATTTAATGTGCTGTTTAAAAACAACTCATTTGAAAGGATATGAGATTCTTTGGGAGGGGTGGTTCAACATGCTGATTAACTTTTTTTTTTAAATAGATGAAGAATTACTAAAATGATGTTCAGATTACACGTGAAAAGATTAATCAACTCTACAGGTGAAAAAAAAAACGAGCCTATTGGTATGTAGGGGGCACAATCTGAAGCCATTCTATGACGGCCATTTATTGGGATGAGAGAGATGTTTTGAGCACAACAGATATAAAAGAAGATGGAATCTTTGTGTGAAAGGCCTGATAGAAAAATAAAATGAAGATACCAGAGAAGCTGTGATTTCACTTCTCTCCAGGATCACTCCAGAAGTGTTGCGGTGGAACGCTGAAGACATGGTAGACTAAAAGAGCGAAACCACACAAGGCAAGTAATCATTCAGTTTGTGAAGAGAGAATGCAGAAATCAAATATGGGGGCTTTCCAAGGACTGTGATGTTTGCAAACAAGCCGACATCAGGGTTGCAGAATATTTGGCAAAATAGGATTAAGTTACAGGAGAGAAGCTGTTGCCAAAGATCAAAGGGAACTTGGGACCAGAAGAAAAGGTCATACTTCAGAGAACCGCTCGGCTTCATTGAGGATGTGCAGATATTTGCACAACAAGCTTTATACAAATCAACAACGGACCACTACAAAGATGACACACAAAAGGTTTGATAAGAGCCTGTATTTAATTTCTTCTCTAGCTTTCCATACATTCATCAAGGCAAGTTACCGTTAGCCTGTTCTTCACACGTAAGGTTAGCTCATATGAATACCTTCAGTCACAAATGTTCTATTATTTCATTAAATACAAGGGGACTTAAGGACATTACCAAAAGAAAAGCTATTTTTTTGTTTTGCAAGGGACAAAAAGCACTGTGTGTTTTTCAACAAGAAACTCGTTGCAGTAAAGAGGACACAGAGGGGGAACACAATTTTATTAAGCCATGGAACCAATAAATCTGCCGCTGGGGCCATCTGTATCAACAAATGCCCAAGAAATATTATAGAAGTTTGAAAAGATTCAGAAGGTCCTTGGATTGCTGCTGTATTGAATATTGATGGACTACATTTATCCTTTGTAATTCATATGGATATAAAAGAGCTTAAAACAAAATACCAAACTAGTTTCATCCTATTTGGAGATTATATTTGTGTTCCTGATGAATGGTGTGTAGATTCCCTTTAAAATATTCCGAACATGAGTTTAATTATAACAATTACAAGGTTCGGCAAGAAAAATTCTGTGATTAATGTCTGGCTACATTTTAACACCACGCTGAGACGTCTTCATGGTTTAAACTGAATAGTTATTGTATGTCAGGAATTGATTTCTGGCTGGTAACCTATGAAATGTTAAAAATTCACCTCACAGAACACTATCTCTGCAGCTCAAACAAGAAATCACTGTGTAGTTTGTATAACTCTAAATTCTGGATTTAATATTACAGACAAATCTATTGGAAATTTAACACAAGAAAAACAATATTGTCGTATGGTTAGAATAACTTTATCAGGTGTTAAAGCAACTAGAGATATTACCACCCATGCAAATAAATGGGAATCTTTAAAAAATGTATTATCTTTTAGAATTTTCTATTAGATATGGCAAGCAAAAAAAGAAAAGCAAAGAAAATTGATTCAGGACATCAATATCTGCTGTAAAAATTCTTTGTCAACAGATGCTGATTAAAAGAAAGTTATTGAATTACAGTCTAAATTAGATTAATTTTATCAGAACAGAGCTTATGGTGCATTTATTCAATCAAACCAGGTGGATTTAAAATGGGGGAAAAATAGACCAGTTACGTCTCTAAATATTGGAAACGGAAACGTAACAACTCTAAAAGAAATATATTATAAAGTATTTGGCTATTATCAAAATACATACTCTTGAGCGTTCTCTGAAACCACTTCTAACAACTATTTTAGGACAGTCAAACCATTTATCAAACATATTCATTCTAAATTAAAAATTATTTTTGATTCGTGTTTGAAAATTTAGGAGCTGGATGCAGCAGCAAAGCAGATGGCTTTGGGTAAATCACCAGGACGAGATTAATTAATTATAAAACTTTATCAGTTTTTTCTGTTCTGATCTAAGAAAATTACTTTATGAGGTCCTGAAAGAATACTTCCAAAATAATATACCATTAAAAACAATGAGACAATGATTAATTATCCTCAAAGTAAAACCTAAAAAACATAAAACAATTATTCATGAATTAAGACAATTACTTTACTCAATGTAGATTATAAGACTCTTACATATGCCTTGGTCAAAAGACTAAAAAGTGGAGGAAATACAATCATCAGTGAAACTCTGTCTGGCTTTCTGTAAAAAGATTAAGACATAACAACATCTGACTTTGTTTCAGGCTAAAAAGACAAAAACTACATAAACTAAATGAGATTATCCTTAGAAGACTTTAGACCATTTTAATTCTAATATGTTAAAGTGTTAAATCTCATATTTAAAAAGAACACAATACAGGAATGAACAAAAGAATCACATTGTTTACAAATTGTACAATTAGATAACGTAACATTAAAAATATAAGAATCTTAATGACCCTTTGGAGTTTGTGATTAGTTTAACATTAGGAACATTTTATAAAATTTGATAATTATATTTCATTCATCAACTTACATCAGCCTGAATAACATGGCAGACTTGGGGACCAGGTCTTTTGGTCTTTGTTCTGAAGGGTGGAGGGTTTATGTCAGAATCTTTCAATTTATGACTGATACCATGATATCATCCGCTGCCCGAGTAATTGTTTATCATAGTATGGCTGATCTGTACAAAGAACAGCTCTCACTTTCGACTGACAGAGATCAGAGAGAGGAGACAGGGATAAAGTAGATCAAGTTGAGAGGAGAACTATAAGCCCCCATCTCTCTCATCTCTTCATCCATATTTCAACACGGGTCTAATGGGCTGACATGATCTTTGTTACAAACACCAAGGGGGGAAAAGGATTCAAGGCTCAAAAGAAG
>NW_015151337.1:26412-52065 GCF_000732505.1 Cyprinodon variegatus
GACATTTGAATTGAGAAAGCTTCCTGGAGAGGTGGCAAAACATCTTCAAATCTTGGAAACCAAGTCCAGTGGATATTTTTTGAATTTTTACGGAATTTTTATTATTTGTTTTACACATACGGGTTAATTTGCCTGCTCTTTAAATCTTACAGATATGACATAAATTTTCATTTTCTTTACTTTCTTCCCATTTTTTCTTTAGTTTCTTCCATTTTGTTCCCTTTTCTTTGAGTAATTGCTTTCCTAGTGATTGGATTGGTTTCCTGAGCAGGTGGCTCTAAATGTGACAGGAGCTGAGCTGTACAGGTGTTTCATGAAAGGAGAGCAAACAAGCTGAGGAAGACACAGTAGATGAAAGAGGTTGAATAGAGCAGAAAGAACTTTTGTTGAGAGAAACACTAAAAGGAGAAAAATGCTTTTAGTTCTCCAGTTATATCTGGGGTTGATTACTATTTGTCGTTGGTATTCTTTCATTTTTTTAAACCAAATCTTCTCAAATATACCCCTTTTATATATACAACAATAGTCTCCATGCTAATAAAAGTAATTTATATTATTGCTAAAATATATTACTTAACAGATACATTATTCATAGTTCTGATCAGCAGTTTGAATCCACTTCTAATGGGTACAGATGGTATATGAGGCTTTTATTTGCATCATCCTTTTTTTTTGAGTGCACTAATAACACATTATTATAAGTTTTGGAAGATTTGGAACTTATGGAAATTCACATTATAATGATCATGGAGGAGACTTTTGTAAAAGACTGATTAAAATCTCTAGGTGTGAAAAAAAAATACTTGGCATTATGACAGCTCTCATTTTAGGTTGAAATTCAATTAGACTTTTAAAATTTGATGGTCTTTATGTCATAGAAGCGCACTAAATCTACCAAAGAGAAAATAGACACCTCATCACTTAATTACTTAATCACGATTTAAGAATCCCTGTTTGATAAAAATATATCACAGTTAAGAGATAAGATGTCATAATTACAAGACAAGATGACATAACTGGAAATGTGCCATTAATTGGCCGCTGCCAGGATACATTTCAGATGCATAATATAACTATCAAGTAATCAGTGTTGGTTTGATTGCTTCTCCAGGATTAAAGCTACTCCCAGCAGGTCAGGGTGGGATTTTTGGCTAAATGACCCAATGGACTTAAAATACCTGCACAAATGTAAGTAAATTCCCCATTTCTCAAACATGAGAGTAAAATTATTTATTTCAAATCTTATAGTCATTAGTCATTGTGGTGCAGATCTAGAGTAGGGATGACTGTGTTTAACTCTAAAGGGAACTTTTATAATTATGAAATCCTGATAACATCATTACTGTACAACAGCTTTGCTCATAACATTAATATTTTTTTTTTTTTTTTCGGAAGTATGGGATCCCGATTTTGCAATTATTCAATTTAATAAAAGAAATATTAATCCAAAAAGGAAATTTAATTTTGCTTAAATGAATCTGCTTTTCTTTCCAATAACTTGTTGAAGATATTGATAGCAGTAGGAAGGAAGAATTTTCTGTAGAAGTCCATCCTGACATCTTATCTCAAATTGATGATCGTAATTATGTCCATTAATGTCACAATTCTCGTAACTATGAGATCAAAATCTTGAAATTTAACTTTTTTTTTTCTTTTTTTCATTTGAAATGCATCCTTTAGCAGTGACCAGTAAATTGCTCCTTTTCAGTTTACCTCAAAATAATGATTATCTCGTATTTCCGAAATCTTTCCCCATAATTATGAGATTAGGCTCTCAAATAATCTTGACATCTTATTTTATTATTTGGACCTTTTCTCTCATAATTACCAGATCGTGATGTGATAGCAGTCGTGAGTAATAAAACTTGGTATGAAATACAGCTAAAGCAAAATGTTTCCTTAATACCTTCCAACATAACATTAATAACCTAAGAGTGAACTGTTCTGGCAGATTATATCCTGAAATAGTGTTTCAAAACATGTCTAAAAATTCAAACAAAGATAGATCAAGACCTTCTTTTTTTTATTAAATGATGTGCAATTGATGCTTTGAAGCTGTGGGGGCCACACTTGTGGAGATACTGCTTTTGACAACACCCAGGACTTAAGATGACATGTTATTAAAAATATATTTAAAAAGGCGAGATAGGATCACTGGGGAAGTAGAAGATTTTATCTGATCAATGAGCTCCTTCAGAAATTGAGCGGTTGTATGAAGGAGGGGGAATAAGTGACTGTTCATAGTTAATGAAACCTTATCAACACAGAAATTTGGAACACTCACATATTTCGAAAGAGGCTATCAAGCTGACAGGATGGAGTTTATAGCAATGATGGAAATACGTAGGCTGTGATAATGGGATGAAATAATGTCTGCAAAGAAGTTTTGGGTTTCATTATTTGCATTGCTTTGATAAATATTCCAACCATCTTTCAACATGTCAAAGGACACCTAGAGCTTGTCCTTTCTCACCTGTACTCAGCACTCCTGAAAGACTTTCTTTGTAGAGCCAGTGACATCATTCAGCCAGATCTGATGTGTCAGGTTTTCAATTGAGCCACGATTTTACTGCACATGATAAGATACAGCTTGGCATACACTGAGACACAAATCTTCAGTATCAGAATATGTGGAGAACAGTAAGTGATCATTTTAATAAGATATATGAGCAGAGAGGGCAGCGGATAGGTTAAACATATCAGGCAATAAATCAAAACACGCAACAGCAATTATGATGTATTTACTCATACATCCAGACCCTACCCCTGTTAAGAGATTGGAGAGGTCACTTTAAACATTTTTTATTATGTTTAGATGGTATATCAATGGTGACAGGATCAGGTAAGAGCAATCAAACTCAAACAATGGATGTGATCAATACTGAGAGTTGCATGCCAACAAAAATGCTCATTGAGAGTATTGCTATTCCAGCCTACAGCCTGACCTTATCAGGACTTAAAAGTATTTTCAGTTTGGTGGCAACAGCTTTGATAAAATGCTAGACCTACCACACTTGACCAGTGTTTATTCACCAGGAGGAAATCCAGCTCCAGTAGGAGCCTGACATAGACTCAGACGGTGAGCCAGGAGCCCTCAAAGTAGAACCTTAGTAGTACTCTCTGCTGGTAATTCAAACATGATTATGAGACATTCCTATTTTTGCTCATAGAACTTTTTGTAGTCATCCACAATAAACAAAAATCTATAAGTGTTTACTACTCAAATACCAGCAAGGAGTGGTATATTCCTTAAAAATAGTCAGCCAAAGCGAAATCATAAACAGAATACTGTGAATAGAGGCAGACAGTAAAGCAAATATAATTTTGCTTTGACCACATTCCTGAATTTTCCCACTGTAGCAATAAGGTATATAGTTTAGCTATAAATATATGTGGTGTTGTAATGCCAAAAAAAAAAACAATATTTTACAGTATATATACCGTAGCATTATTTTTCTCACTATACTCAATGGGTTTATAACTCATTCCAGCAAGTTCTTTTATTAGCAAGCTAAACCTTAAAAATGGCTCACATGTAATTTTGGTCTGACTTGCTACTGATCAAAAGTGAGTTACCTCTGTTAAGTCCTTGTTTTCAAGCACTTAAGGTTTCCAAGTGCTTTCGGGTTAACAAAGTCTGTTCCTCCACTCCTATTCAAACTTTATATTTCTGTCCTTATAAGACTACTAAAACATTAATGTGCATTTTCTTCACTACAGATATGAAGCAGAAAAAAAAGACTCAATTATGCATAGTGTTAGCTTCAGGTAAAACTTAAGAAAAAATAGGACACTTAAATAATTGAGGGAAATATTAATCAGCTAAAAAAGTGTTATTTACTTTTGACTCACCACATGTTTTGACTGAAATAGGTTTCTCTTTGTCTGCAATTCCTGCAAAGGCTTTGGCTGGTGGGATGTTCCTTGTAAGCATCTAAGCTTAGCAGGAGAGCCAATGTTCCTGTCTTTATTAATTACCACCTGACAGGCACAGACACTCTTACTAAAGGGACACGCACACACACATTGTACAAACTCTTCCAACTCCCTTAAAGGGCACTTTAAAACATGTACTATCAATTTTTAATTCAAACATTGAATTACATCTAAAATATACAGTTTTACTGTAACACATTTTAGCCCATACTCTACATACAGACATACACAAATTAGCAGGATCAACAAGGAATCAGCTATTTGTCCTCATATCCTCCCTGAACTTCTTTTTACTCATGCTTGATTTAGCACACAAAGGGCATTGAAAAGCACATGAAGCAGAATGAAGAGCCAAACCTTTACTGCGGGCTGACATGACTTGTAAAAAGCATACTGCACCACACAGGATGACATTCCATGACTCACATCACTAGGACCCAGTTATGTTCCTTTTATCCTCCCAGCAGCAGGTAACATTTTTAAACCAAAAAGAAGACAACCAAAACTGTTACTCAAAGCAGAATTATTAATTTACCTCACTTAGCAGTACCATTTGTTGCTGTCTGCTCCCACTCTCATAACTACCATTTGTTTTAATTTGAGGCTTCTCCCCAGTGCTGACCCTTATACACATTTTTATTACAGTCATTATAGGAGTCAAACAGCCCTTACCTCATTTTAATGGCTTTCATAATCCTCCTTCTCTTTGAAGGGCACTGAGTGGGCATGTTTGACAAGTCTCCATGCCAGAAAGCTGGAGCAAAAATATCTGGAATAAACACAGAAGGGTTTGTCTTTCCAAACCTCATATTATGATTAAAAAAAAGAAAAAAAAAAAACATTGCCTTTTTCACCTTCAACAGGGTAACAAGACCTTGAAGCATGTAGGTGCTTAAATATGAGAGGCTCTCTCTCTGCCATCAAGGTGCTCTGAAAAAAAAAAGACATAAATCTCAACAGCCACAGCAGTGCTGTTCAGTAATTATCAGGAGTGTTTTAGCACAAATCGCTGGACTAAGTAGATATTCAACAATAACCACATTTTATAGTAATAACAGTATTACGGACTGTTATTTACATTTTCAAAATAACACATAAGTCTACATCAAAATTGGTTATATACAGCTAGTAAAAAGTGGTTTTAGATGTAAATGTAATAAATAATGCCTGGACTGACACTTATAATCAAGTATATTTTCACTGATAACATAATTAATCAATAATACATTTTTTCTTTTGCAAATGTTAGCCTCAAGTCCCTCATTTGAACAGTACGGCAGCTGCAATGGTCTCTGGCTGCTAATTTCCTTTAAGGTTTGGAGTTAGGTGTTATGGAATCAAGAAATGTATTCCTTTTAACTTATTTGTGAAGAGTACTGATTTGAAATATAGATATTAGTGTTGCGCCAACGCCATTTTTTGGCCCTGATACCGATACCTGGTTGTGCAGTATCGGCTGATACCGATACAATAATAATGTAAAATAATTGCCATCATGGCTTTGTCGAGCTGCTGCCTACCTTTTTGAAGCAGGAAAAAATCTAATACAAAGTGAATCCAGTAGAACTTTCTATTGCCTACCAGGAGTCGGTGACAATAGTTGAATAAACTTATGGCTCTCAAAATGGTATCGGTGCCCTATTTGTTGGTACTTGCCGATACCGATACCACCATTTTAGGGCAGTATCGGGGCCCCGTCAATACTGGTATCGGTATCGGTGCAACACTAATATCTATAGTATATATATATATATATATATATATATATTTTTTTTTTTTTTTTGCCTTTTCTAACTTCTACCCCAATCACTGGATATTTTCTTTCACCATTCTCTGCAAATCTGCTTGATAAAATCCAAATAGAAAAGCAGTTTCTAAAATTCTCAGACAACCCAGTCTAACCCTGACAACCCTGCCACTTACAAAGTCACTTAAATTTCCCCTCTCGCCTGTACTGATGCCTGGTTTGAATTTGATTAGGTAATCTTCACGATTTCCAGATGCTCAGATGTTCAGAGTTCCGGTCATGTGATTAGCAGATTCGATTTTAGATTAGCAGAAGTTCACACAATAATAAGGAGGTCAGGGAAAGTAAACATGCTTTATTGTTAAACTATATAGTTTGAAACCACTGGAGCTGACAGACTGGTAGGAGCGCATAAGTGAAGAGGAGGATTAACAGTTTTACAACCTTATTGTGATTAGTTTTGCTTTAAATAAAATTAAAGTTTAATTTGATTTTGATGGCCACCATTTTTCTCGAAAAGACCAATACAAAGAGCAGGTAGAATAGCTAGGGTGCCATACAAGCGGAGAGGCCAGATGCAGGGTTAGCAGATACAGACCTTTACATTTAATATTCCTGAAAAATTTTATAAAATCTGCAAGTAGTTGGTGACTTTAGGACAGCTAAGCTCTTTTGAGTGTTACGTCTGGATCATATAAAGTTTTGTATTATTTCACTGCTCAATTCCTCATTTTGTGTGTTGTTGTTTTTTTTTTAATATATATAAATCCCCAGTTTCTGAACCTGTCTGCAGATGTCTTTTCCATCTCAGATTGTGACAAACTAATATAGGCTACATTATCTCAGATGTTTAACAAAAGCCTACCCAAGATCAGTTATTGCAGCTCAACATGGTCCCAGTGATTTTAACCAGCTGTGGCAGTGACTGCACCCTGTGGGAGCACATCTCTCCTGGTTGCCAAATTCAGGTACGTGTTATTATGCACAAGCACATACTCATGCCCACACTTGGACACAAAAAATACACTCCTGTGCAGATATGCTGGTGTGCAGATATGTAATGGAAAGATGAAAGGATGACTTGAACTTAATTTGTGCAAATATAGGTGGAGTGTTTTTCAAGTGCTTACCTTAGCCTGTTTCTTGGTAATTCTGCAATTTCAACAAAAATAGACAAATTATCAACCAAAAATGTCTTTATAAAGACAGAAAAATGTATGGCAGGAACATTTGTTGTGTTTCCCTTCAAATGAACCCTAGGAGTAAATATACCAATTGTCTCTTCATGCACACCTGCTGCAGCTTATCATCACTGCATTTAACGTGTAGATTGACGGACGCTCCTGCTCTCCAGCTGAACAGCAACCCTACATTGCACCTTCTCCTTCTCGCTATGCCTCCCTTGATTCTCCAATATCCAATTCACTACAAGTGTCAGAGTCAGGGAGAAAAAACGTCTCTTACCAAGATCTACAGGCTCATGCAGATCAACTCCTTTCAGCATCAATGTCCTCCACCAACATTTCAATAAAACTTTCTCGTTGCAGCTTTTTTCCATGTTAGTCTCTCCATGTTGAAACAATATTTATCTAATCAAACAACACTTGAGAGTTTTTCAATGTGAGGAGAAAAAAAATTATACAGGCTTCACAATACCATACGTTTAAACATCTAATTGGATTTTTTTTTTGTTTTTAATATTAAGATCAGTTGATAATTTTCTTCCCTCAATTATGGTAAGGCAGCTGCCATTAATGGGTTTGTTGTTTTGATTGTTTTTGCTTACTGCTTTAAAAAAAGCCACAAGTTTTAAATTTTAGAATATTTAAGGGATGTTTGATGACCAACAAACAAGAACAATTCTTAATATCTTCTGTGAGAAAAACTCAAAACTCATTATCTTATTTTTTGTTATTAGAATGTTTATAAAAAAGTCTGAGAACAGCTCTTCTGTAAAGATGTTCACCAGCTTAGGCCTATGAAAAGAACATCTTTTCCTTATCAAGACATGTTAATTATTCTCTTGTATTTACAACACAGTCCAAAAACATGATTGTTGTATTCTCTAATTCCTCCTTAGGTGTAAGTGTGAGTGTGAATGTTTTTTTTTCCCCTACTTGTCTCTGTGTTGCCCTGCGATAAACTGGCGACCTGTCCAGGGCGTACCCTGCCTCTCGCCCATAGACAGCTGAAAATAGGCACCAGCACCCCTCATGATCCCAGCAGGGATAAGCGTAACTGAAAATGGATGGGCATTCATGATAGTGATCCTTTTTGTAAAACATTACTTTATCACCAAAAAATTATTTAAAGAGACAAGCTAAATGTTAAATTGACAAACAAAAAAGAAGAATGGCGAACAAAAGCCGACAATAACAATGACAAACATAACTGAAAGCCTTATTTGATGGTTAAATGTGAAAAAGCAAACTTGCCCGGCCAGAATAGAGTAGAAATTGTCTTTAAATTAAAAAAAAGGATTCTGCATGTATGTACCATTTAACTAGTATTGAATAATGATTCCTAGCTGATTACATTTGTTTAACAATATATGAAACAATTCCACCTGGAAAGATTCACACAGATGACACGCAACAATCAGAGTTTTATTGAAATGAGAAATATTGCCTTTGGTATTCAAGCCCTGGTGGAAGACATAAGCATAGAGAGTTATGATGTTATGATTGAGCAGATAATATAGGAGAGGTACATCTCCCCCCCAGGGATCTGACACTGGTGGCAGAATGGAGACAAAAGGTGAAAGGAAACCAGATGAAAATGAGGTTGATGGTGGAGATTGGCTGGAAAAGGGTTGCATTTTAATGGGGCAGAAAGCTGTTGAAGGTACAGTCCTTTTTTAAAACAAAGACCTAGACAATGATTGGCCATTCAGAGACATGCACAGGGCTGAGAGGTTTGCACCACCGTTGCTGTTTGATTAGAGGTGGAGTTTAAGTTGAGTCTTTCAGTCTGGGTTTTCACTTAAGCTTCATTAAAAAGAAAAGGGGAAAAAAAACGAACTTATTGTAAGTTAAAGTGAGACTGCCATTGTAAATAACAGATATGTTTTCCTAAATACATATCTGTCATACACTAATATAAAACATAGCAGTAAGGATCTTGCAGAAACAAACTCAACTAGTAACAAGTGTGTTTTTGGCTCAAAATCAAAAAAACATGCAATGCAGTTTGATAAGAAGAATTTAGGCAAACAATTAGGTGTACTTTTTAAGATTGTAATTTAAAAAGCTCTAAAAATTCTAGCTAAGCTTTTGTAAGTCCAGCCACTTTCTATTGGAATCACTGAATGGTAAGGCTAAGATGGCAAATAATTAAAGTCCCTGCACCATAAAGGACAAAAAATACATAAAAATGGGATTAGCAATCTTTACAGCACAGTAGCACAAACAGCTAATTGGAAAACGGAAGAAGCTGAATGTATTATTGCATCGAAATGTGGTGAAGTAACTTGCTTAGGTTGAAACCATTAATGGAATAGAAAGAACATTAAAATTAATTTGAATGTTTCATGGCTTTTAGTGCAAGACAACTTTGCCTTTACTGGAGAAACTGATGCTCTCCAGGAAAGTTCTGCAGGACTAAATACAGAATTCATTTTATATGGCCTAACCCAGACCCTTACCCTAATCCAAATTATTATCAACATATACCTAACCCTAACCGTAACTCACAGGACAGAACTTTTTCACATGCGGACCAGTTGAATGTCACTATATGAACCTGTAAGTCCCCACATCTGGGATATTTTACAAAATACTGCACCCACATTGTAGGTAAAACACATCCACACACACACATGTAAAATAAAAGTCGGCCAGTGAGTATAAATAACTAAACAAAGTCCAAACAGTTTTCACTGTACAACCCCTTACCAACACCTGCAGCTCCTGCCTCCCTTATGATGGCTCCACTGTCCCTGAAAATAAATCATCTGAATATTTAATGGAACAGAGGAGCGAAAATAAAAATATTTCTCTAAAATCGAGCAACCCATCTGGGTGCTTAGAACACTTCAATTAGGTTTGCAAATAGACTGGGTCACCAAATAATGAGCTGCAAGCTAATGTATTGTTTTTTCTTTGCCAAATGGACTGAATAACGCAATATGAATAAATAAATAAGCAGGAAAAAAAAAAACATAAAAGATAATTCATACTAGAAATTTAAGACACATAATCTTACTCACAGTTGTCAAAATATAAGCATTTGAGTCTGTTCTTTTTGTCATTTGGACGTGAAATGGGTAATGTCCTTGAGAATGTACAAGGACCTGCAGAATTGTAGGCATTTTCTGATCAATAACCGATTGAGCCACAAATGGCTGATGGCCATGACCTGAAGGGTGTTGGGGTAGGGATTTAGTGCCTCTTCCTGTGTGGTATGGTAATTACCTAAAGTATCATCATATCTAGTTGTGTATAAATGTGTTTCAGGTTTTATGACCATGGAAGACAAAAGAGAATTAGGATCTAAATGTAACTTTAGTTAATTAATAGCAGGACCAGACAAATATAACACAAATAGAATGTTTTTTTTTTTTTTTTTTTCTTGCAATCTTTGAGAAAATTTGAATTGTAATAGTTATAAAAAAAAAAAAAAGGGCAGGAGATGACGACAAAGAAAGCGAATGTGTAAATGAAACAGATGGAGTGAAACAAATGTATTGTGATACGATTGTTTAAACAGAGCTTGACCCCACAAGAGCTGCGGTTGCCTTCGCACTCTCTCACACATTCATTTGACTGGGAAAATGGCCAAAAGGACACATGCATTCTCTTTCTCACCCAACACCCCCTGCCCCCACTGTTCCCTGCTTTCTCTTCTCTGCCAACATCCTAAATTGTACAGAACTGTGCTGTCAGGTCTCATTTGTGGGAGAAATGGTGCACTGGGTTTTACCTGAAGACAGCAGGTTGTTCAGGCAGTTCTGATGAGTCAACTTATTTAAGGACTGCAGTTTTAGTTAAGGGACAAAGAAAATGTCTAGGCAAGTCAAATGTCTACAGTGCTGTTATTTTGATTTTTTCAGAAGTAAATTCCTAAAAAGTAATTGAAAATCAACATAAGACTCCACATATCCATTACATCGTACTTCTATAAACAAAACAAATATGAAAAAGGACATCACAATAGTTTTAGATAAATACATATTTAAGACATATGATACAGATAGATATTATTACCCATATAGTAATTTTTCAAGTGTGTCCCAGTGAAAAAAGGGCATGTTAGATCAACCAAATACAGTGAAAATAATACGTAAATAAAAAGGTATCAGTCTATATATAGATATCTATATATAGATATCTATATATGCACCTTTACAGACATTAGGGTGAAGTTGGCCAAGGCATTCCATTTGTTCCCAAAGAGCACTGCTGTGTAAAGCAATTTCCAACAAATAAACAGGGGGAAATATATGTCTTCCTCTAGTCAAGCATTGTTGATGTTTTGGGAAATTGAGAGCACCAAGGAACCACAAAAACTGACCTAACATTTTTTCAAAAACAACATGGAGTCCATTTATTTTGGTCTGTAGTGAGAAATTCTTTAATTCACTTCTAGATTGTGTGTGGGTTCACTTGAGGATTATGGGAAACCCTGGATAAATAGGATATATGTACAGACCTCCTAATATATTTAAAAGACAATAAGTAAAATGCTGCAATCTGTTAATGTAATTCATGTAAATATTGATCCAAAAATATTTTTTTAGGATTTTTTTTTCAAGTGAAAGATTCTGTTTTGTGTGACTGATATTGGTTTCAGAAAGCCCCAACACAGTTAATTCTATAAAATAATGTTTCCTTTAAAGCAAAAATAAAGAAAAAAAAATCATGACCATTACAAAAACGTTTTCTCTTACACATTAGAAGATTTTCTTTATCTTCTAAAGTGTATGAAAATTACTAAAAATTAACAAACAAGAGAAACCCTGAGGGCATTATATAGTTAAATAAAAGTCATTGAATAACAATAACTAGGATCTTAAACAACTTAGTATGAACAACCAAGAGTAACCGAGAGTGACTACAAGATGCTTCCAAGATGAAGCTCCAGCGGTCACTACAAAAAATGGACAAAAAAGAACTTCATGGTCGTACCTCAACACACACTGCACTCGTAGTTTTGGCAATTTGTTCAATGAGCCGACTGCATAAAGTCAAACTGGAAGCATCAGAACATAAGAACTAGTAGTTCTTCAAAGTCAACATGGAAGGATTTATCCCAAATCCCATGACATTTTCAAACCAGGCTATAATTCAGGAATCATAGCGTGATGTTGACAAATTAACTCTTTGTGGTCACTGGACCTTTTTTTTCTCATCTTGTCTGTCACTACATTTTAATATTAGATTGGGTTTAAACAGGGGTGCTGCAAAACAAAATTCATCAAACACTGAGTGAGAACTTTTTATAGATGAATAATGGGCAGAGACTCTAATTAGGAGGTTTAAAACTCTTTTCAGCACTTACCCAAAATTTTTTTAACTAATCAAAATATATTTTACATTCTATAGGGTACTGAAGGTGAGCGTCTAAAGTATACTGAACATAAGATCATACATTTTGTGAGTGCAGACGCCCATAATAAAGCCAATTACTCACAATGACCAGAGGACGTTTATTCAAAAATGCTTTGCCCATTGTACATTTGCTGGGTTTTGCAGGGGTTTTATGTTGCTTATCTTCATCAGTGGTTTTAAGCCTATGAATTTATTTTATCTTCGTCAGTAGTTACTTGAATAACAAACATGGAGCCTTCCAGTATCTAGAAATTGTACCCAAGGATGAACCAGACTTTGTCTGTCACTGTGAGGGGATTGGTGTGAATGATTCCAGAGCTGTACTTGAAGTTTAAAAGTTAGTTCAGAATAGCTGCATGCCAGTGACAACATTTTTTGAGCAACAGAAAACAAACTACTGCTAATACCACAACCAATTTTTTGACAAAACTACTTAAAGAAATTTTTAAAGAGGCATTACGATGTTTTCTAATGACACTGCCACCTGTGACCAAACCACAGAACTGCAGTACTCTTCTGCTGAATCTCGTAGCTCGCATTCAAATTTGATTTGAAGGTTTTTGTTTTTTTACTTTTTTCACCTGTCATGGAGTTGCCATTGGTATCTGAATTAAGCTGGATGCAAGTCACTTCTGAGTATCCACCAAAACCATCATGAATATAAGGCTTTGATTGTTTGCCAGGTCGGACGCATCCAACATTGACAAGCTTGGCGTCACATCCACCACACAGCATGGGATCTTCTGACTCAAATAAATTGTAGAAAAGGAGCTACAGGCTTATAGATGCATCATCAAGCAATGTTGTAGTCATAAATGGTCAAATAAAATCTTTGTAAATATATTTTTTGGCTTATCTAATGTCTTTTTAAGTCAAATTAAAATCCTTCACCAAACTCAGGAAATGACTAAGAATAAATGTTTTTTCTCTCTTGCCATCCTCAGTTAAGCCATGCCTTCCATTTCTCCTCTTTACTTTCTTTCCTATCAAACCTTTTCTAAGCTATTAACATCCACACTTGTTGCCAGTCAGTCAGTAATGCAGGAACTTATTCTCCTACACCAGAGTCTTCAGAGGTTTCCAAGAAAATTACTAACTCAGCTAGTGGGGAAGAACATCAAAAATTATGTGAATAAATGTGTGTGTGAAAGTAAAGCCTTTCTTTAATGACCTAAGCCCCAAGGCTCATTTTAGCTGCAGATAGCAGCAGTCAGCTAATGTACAAACATCTGGGTGGTCACACACACACACACACACACATGCACAAAGGAGCTGAGCTTTTATCATTGGCCAGAGGAAGGGTTTTAGCACCCGTCCTGACAGATGCCACCCACACATCAACTCACAGCACCATTGCGGCTTGGAAAAGGATTTGTGCTGAGCGTGATCCATATATATGTAACGTATATCTGACAGCTTGGATTATGTGAATATATGAGTGTTAGGAGCCAAAAAAGGGAGAGCTGTTTGTGTTTGTGTGAGAGACAGCAACAGAGGCAGGTTATTTCATCTAGTCCCCTAGTTGCCTCCTCACCCGTTTTGCTTTGTTTCTCACCTTACTGTTCCTACAGTTTTCTACCCCTTCTTTATAATATTCAATCTCACAACAGGGCCCGTATTTTTGTTTGTGCTTTCTGACAGCCATCCCCACTACGTCTGCTCTGCACCTGTCTTGATTTTCATCCAGAGGTGCAATAAGAAATAGAGCTATAAGAGAATGTGTCAAGGAGAGAATAAGGGTCACTAAGCCAAACTTGGGAAAAGTCTGAGAAGTCTGAGTTGTGGTGAGATTGTGTCTCCACCAGGTTAGCGTGTACAGATAAAACTGCTAAATCACTTAATCGTGAAGCAAATCTGCAGTACTAATCTAAAATTTCTATACACTGATTCCTGCACCCTGCTGAACTCTCTATGAAACACATCAACATGGACAACAAAAGAAAAGAAAAGATAAAGGGAAAGGTAAAGATAAAGCTAGTAATTTACAGACAAAGTTTGGGGGTACAACTGTGATCTGTGGTTTTGCAACTCTGCTTCTCATTATTTTAGAACAGTGAAGTATTTATATAAATATTGTTGTCATGCATTCTCATTGAAATATTTTTAAATATGGATTCACATACATTCTATCAAATACTAGCATTTGAAAAACACACCAAACAGCCTGCTGTAGCTAATTATATTAAATGTTTGTATATATTCACAAAAATATGATGATACAGCCTAAAGCTGCTTAGGAGGTAAAAGACGAGCCCGATTATGCAAATCAGCAACATTACAAGACTGCAAATGCAAACATCAAAATCATTTTAATTAAATTAATTATCATAGTCCTTTTTCTATTTTAAATGAGGACAAATATAAAAACAGAAAATCACAGCCAAGAACTTTCCTCAGGACTATATGATTTGTAGCCAAATGTATTGCAGGCCAGAAGAAATAAAAGGGGAGATTAGTTAATTAGATTTGTTATTCTTTGTGCATTGCATCATTATGTATTTCTTTAGTAAAATTTCTGCACTATATGTATATAAAGATATGGTTCTTTTTTTAATTTCCTGAATAAGTTATACTTTTTTACTTAACATATAAGGCAAATTCTGGTGCTTGGGTAATTTTGACATCAAAAGTGAGTTTTTAGAATTTGAATAGACTATTAATTTCTGAATCTGCATATAAAACAGCAGCTACAGTTCTGCAACTAAGCGTTCAGTGTTGTGCATGAACGCATTCAACGAGTGGGTTTCACTGAACACTTTCATATTTTTAATGAACAGTGAACTGAATGGCTCAGTTTTGAAATAATGACTGTAAACGAGAGTGACGTTCACTCTGAGAATAATGAGTGACACACTCAGCTCAGGTTTGCATTCAGTTGATAACAACACTTTTCAGTGGATAACGTCAGGTTTTACGGCACTTATTATGGCAAACAGCATGACAGACCAGCACGTCTACTGCTTGTACAAATCTGTGTGACTCAGACTCATCTTCTGGTATTTCTGATGCCAGTTTTGCAGAGAGCTTTGCAGAGTTTTATGAACTAACAATGGAAGACTTGGACAGAAAAAACACAAATTTTTGTGCAAACTGTGCCCACCGGGACTTAAAGGTATTGTGGCGGATCTTTTAAAAGACCTACCTTCTCCCCTTAAAAAGAAAAAAATTAGCATGCATGAGCCCATTTCTCCCCTGTTTAAAATGAGCTGTTCTCATAGCTATTTCAAGGTTACTGTGTCCACATACAGGGACAATATACAATATAGTCGACTTTATAGCAAACTCAGTTAACTGACCGTTCGGACAGATGATCACTGCTTTTTGCTCCATTTTTCCATGTAGCTCCTGTACTATCTTTGTTATTAGTCGCTGCTGTTGGGTAGCGACAGCCTGTGGCGACAATGGGCCGCTGTGACAGCAGATCCCATGATGACTTGCAAGGAGAGCTCTTTGCGCAAAGCATTCCAGGATATATCTGCCTCTTCTGAGGCCTTTCTTTTCTTCTCTTACATTTCGTAGACACTTTTTCTCTTAAAAGCCTCAGCCATTTTCAAATAACCGTGGTGAGAAAGGTGAGTTTTAATGACTGGTTGAAATCTTAGCTCACCACACATATGAGGCTGAAAGTGCGCATGTGCAGAAAAAAAATTGCTAATTGGGACAAGCATGAAGGATGGCCGTACGTAAATATATAAACCAGAATTATTGACAAATAGGAGGACCACTTATTTAGATAATCCATCCGGAAATAAAAGATTGGCCTCTATACCTTCAAGAAACAAGTCCATACGTCTGCCACGTCCACTTCAAATTTAAAGTGACACATCGAGTTAAAGCATCTCAGTTGTTTTGGGAAAAACTGCTACTGAATGAGGAACGTAAGAAATTATTTTTGATACTGATTTTTTTCAGCAGAACCTGGATGTACCTGTATGTTTCTGAAGTTCTGTGTAATTTGGCTAAATAATTTTCCATTTCTTTGTATATATTATGATCACACATTTACCGGGTAAAATACGAGGTTCTATTGTGTAGAATTGTAGCTTAATTTACCAAATGAACTTGAAGTACTTCATTTATAGATTTTTGACATTAGTTCATTTTTGAAAAACTAAACTATGACCGTGGGCTACAGTATTTAATTTACATCTGTGTGAACTGAACTTTGAGCTTGCTCTTTTTAATTATGAACAGGCACAACATTAGTTGAGTTCTAATAAGGGACAATGTCATTATATTTACTCTATCTTTATGTTGCCTCAACAATACAGGTTTTATTCAAAAATGAATAAAATGAAACCTAGTTTATTTGTAATAAAAATCAAAATTCAAATAACATTTCTTGTCTTGATTATAATTATTAAATCTCTTTTTGTTAAATTTGGCAAGAACCCAGGCTAACAAGGTTACTTGATACTTCTCACAATCAGCAAAGCTTTTGTTTTCAGTGTTAAATCAAAAGCATAGTAGGAGACAAAGCTTGATTTCTTAGTTAAAAAAAAAATTGTAACAGAACCTTACTGTTACAAAGCATATTTCCAAAGTCAATGTTATTTATATTATCATCATGAAATTAATCTTATTTCTTTTTGTTTGGTTTGTTTTATTTAAGCCAATAATTACAAAACTTATAATCTAGTTTGGATGTATTCTAATTTCAATACAGAAAATTATATTTTTTCTTGTGATAATGAGTAATTTATGTCATCATAAAAATGACTATAAAAACATCATATTACAGTTACCATTTAAAACTAGTTTTAGTAAGATAAGTTTCGTAAATCATTTATGTAATAAGTAAAAAGCCTATTTAACAATAATGGACATGTAAAACACTTATTATGCTGAAATACAAAGACACAGATAACAAACTCCAATCTCAAGGGTCAGTGTTTCCAGTGCTTCAAAACACCTGAATCAAATATACTCGTTAGAGTCATTAGCTGGATTCTGTCGAATTTAACTAAATCCCAAAGAGGCAATCTAACCATTTGATTTGATGTACTGGATCAGGGCACATCCATAAGATGCAGGATGCTGGCCATGGAGAACTGCAGTTATTACTGGACAAGAAAACTAAGTTTTTATGATATAACCACATTTATCCCTTTATGACTTTAGAGCTTGGTCTTTTAAATAGTAGTTTGATAATTTAATTAAAACAAGTAAGAAAGACTTTCTCAAAAAGTTGGAGTTATTATCTGATAATGATAATCTAAGTGTCATGATCTGGCCTGTTTGCTCCTCCTTAATTGATAATCTCTTTCACCTGCCGTTTTCCCTCCCTGCTTCAATTATAATTTATTCCTCTCACCTGTTTCCTCTGGGTTATATTCAGTTTAGCCTGAGCATTCAGGGCCAGATCATTATTTGTTTTCTTTTAGTCTGTCTGTTCAGTTTTTGGCCTTGGTTCTTGTCCTGGATCCTGGCAGCCAGTGGAAAGAGGGTTTTGTGTCTTTTTTGGCTCTATATGTGGGGAGGTTCAGCCTAATCTCAGTAAGCCTGGCTCCAGGGAGGAGACCAGTTTAAGGTCCTGCATCAAGTTCTGGTTCCACGTCCTGTCTCGCCTACCCTCTTCCATTGAGCCGGCTCATCTGCACCTAATCCTGTCTGTTCCTGTGCGTGACCGTCTGGCCATGCTTCCGGTCCCAGTCAGACTATGAACCCACCTGGGAGCTGTATGATGCCGGAAGCCTGGATCCTGCCACCTGACTGTTCCAGCCTGATCTGGATCCTGTTCTGTCTGTTCTTGTCTGTTCTGGATCCCTGACCAGAATCGGCTTTCCTGCATGACCTCTGTGACTGCAGCACTGGGGACGCTCTTGGACTGGACTCTTGAACTAGAGTGTCTGTGATTGGGCGGTGCCCCGCTCCCCATCCTGCAGTGTCCACGAGCCACAGCTCCACTTTAGTTTTTGTTTTTTTTAAACTTTTTTAACTTTCCTACTGACTGTCTCTCCTTGAATACTGGGTCCATCTGTCCGCTTTTCATGACACTAAGAGCTTTAGGAAGAACACAATCATTTTTTTTTACTTCATATTTACTGTATCATTTTATCACATATTGACAAAAATTGTTTGGGGAAACGAGGTGCTACATTATCTATCTTCAGGTATCACAGCTAATTTCCAGATATAATTAATCCCCAGAGGTTCCGGAGGACTTCCTAGAAAGGAGTCCACCTCCTTTATCGGCTTGTTGAGCTTTTTTTAAATCAATTTCTTTGATTCTGTTACCTGCGTAATGGTAGAAGAGATCACAATCTCCACAACAGGCTTGTAGAATATATGCATTATTAGATATAGGAGCAGCCATGCTGCAAAATCATTCAAGCTGAGTTGCAAACAGACTCAGGCATCCATAATTTCACTTACTGTTAAAGGTAAGTTCAAGTCATGAGAGAAGTCGTTAATAGAAGTCCTTTGGCTTAGAAATAAAACAAATCATATATATATAGGGGTATAAAATAATGAATGAATTTGATTTATTACAGTACAACTTTCTTTTTTGCCTGATCGCAGTGTTTCCCATGCTCTTTTACCTTTTCTCTGCTACACCAAAGAAGAGGTTGGAGTTACAGTCACCCTTGCAATTAGTGACTTTATGTTCCCCTTCACTGTCAAGAAAAAGCAAGGATACGCACATGCACATATTTCACATGTTGTTGGGCCCACACACACCGACTGTTCTCTGTCAGCCTCTGTGTTGACAGGGACCGGGCAGAAGTTCATTCTGTCACTCTACTAACTATCTCCCGTTTCCCTCCTTTCCTTTTGCTATAACACACTTTCTTTTTCTCATCGTATTCTTCATCTCATTTTCTGTCTCAAAATCTTTTCAAGGAAATCATTTTTTTTATTTCTTTTTTATTCCTGTCTTCATTCAAAGTCACAGGTTTGTCATTTGTTTGGTGTCTTGCTTGTACGTCTTTTGCAAACTCCTTACCCTTCCCAATGACTCTGGACAGTAACCCAATTATTTTTTGAGAGAAAATCTGTTATCTCTAGAATTTACTTAACTTCAGAATGAGGGTGCAGCTCAAGTTAAAACATTTGTAAAAAAGAGACTGAACTATTATTATCACAAAATATCAAGTTCATTTGTTAAATACAAAAATAAGTAGCAAAGTGACATTTTTTAAGTATTTATTTATTGACTTATTTTAATTAGAATAAGACTGTTTCTCATAAAAATGAAAGCATGAAATAAGACCAGTCAAAATGAAATATATATATATAATTAGTTTTGGTCATAATATGGTTTATTCAAACATGGGCTGTCAGGAATCCAAAAAATATCCACTGGACTTGGTTTTCAAGATTTCCAGGAAGCTTTCTCAATTCAAATTTGAATTGAGAAAGCTTCCTGGAGAGGTGGCGAAACGTCTTCAAATCTTGAAAACCAAGTCCAGTGGATATTTTTTGGATTTTTTACGGAATGACTATGACCTGGATGACTGAGAACCTTCATCAGCATGGGCTGTCAGGACAGTTGTATTGCAGTCTGGCCTGGACACCTATAAAGAAGTTAAACCACAAAACTTATTTTCATTAAGAGCCTAATCGATCCGACAAAAACTGTTTTAAAATATGAGAGCCAAAGCCTTAAAGGAAAAGTCTGGTCACATTCAGAATACAAACTTCTGAAAAGTACTTTAAGGATGAAATTATTCCATACTTTTCAATAAATCATAAGTGTATTTAATTAAGAGTAATTTCATTTGAATGTGCTTTACCAGAGGCATCCATGTTTGCCAAAGAACACTACTGCCACCTACCGGTTGTTTGATTTCACAGTGTGGTATTGGCTGTTGAGAAAGTCCCAGTCCTGTATCTGGTGTTTGTCACAACGCACTATTCCATGATGGTGACGACCAGTGCACTATGCGAAGCAGAGAGTAACGGATTAATAATGCGTTTTTTTCTCTTGCTAGAAGTTCAATGGCAAATCCTACCTCGCAAGATCCAATGATGAAGCTGTCTGTGGAGGATCATAAACCTATCCATCCATCCATCCATCCATTTTCTTACACGCTTAATCCCACGTGGGGTGCTGGTGCCTATGTCCAGCTGTCTACAGGCGAGAGGTGGGGTACACCCTGGACAAGTTGCCAGTCCATCGCAGGGATCATAAATCGTAAAGGTGAAATAACTAATTATTTTTTCACTTTTACCCGATGTATTACAACATCCAGCTGCCATGCACGTGGGCATTGTCAGTTTAACTACAGCTGTTGCAAATTTCTACTGTGAGGTCCTCTCAAAATCTTGTTGCTGTTGATTGTAGGGGTGTCTATTAGCTCCCATTGACTTTGCTTGTAAAGCGAGGAGAATGGCACTAGGCTAACCGCACCACAACGTCACTGCTAGAAGATGTCAGGTTATTTTATTTGGGCAAAAATGGCCGTTCATCGACTCAGTAATCGCAATGAAAAATATTGTTTTTATTTTTTTACTGATTAACGCTAAATTCATTAAATCACCATGAATGTATTAGTTCTAGGTATAAATAATGAATAATTCCTTGCTGACCGGACTTTTTCTTTAAAAGCCCCTACAAAAGTTTATAAGATCTTCACAGGACATGAACTGCAGCTGCAGCCAGGGCTTCAAGAAACTCAAGAGCTAGAGACACAGGATCAGAAGAAGGAAATCTAAAGCCATTTTTTTCACGCAAAATTAAGATGATTTTTCTTTGAAGATCAAAGTATCTAGAGGAAGAGATGAGATGTAAGAAAAATAAAGTTGCTTGAGGTCTTAGGCAAATTTTTCATGGAACCATGTTGTGCTGCAATTAGTCCACTGTGTTCCATAGTCTCCATATAAAGTATAAAGTATGCATAGCTCTTCATTTTGGGTGTCTTAGAGTGTCTAAAGTGTTATGACCACAGTATCAGTATCAGCAAACTGGTCATACACAAATTCCCTAAAGGACCGTTCTGGTAAAGAAAGATTGGAGGCCTGATAACCAGCAATGCAAACAAACAGAAGCCTGCCACTGAGCTTCATTAACACCTCGGCTGAGCCACAGACTAATGCTTCCATGTCATGTTACAATGATGCAGTAAACATTGCAAAAAAAAGGACTGAAGAAATATAACTTGCGATGCATGCTATATGTTTTCATTAGCTGAAGGTCCTGAACAATGGGAAAACTGAAATGGATTATTCTCTGTGTAAATAATATCTATTGTAAATTAATTGTTAATTCTTGAATTTAATTACTAAAACAAATTAACCTTTGGTGGATATACAGATGCATCTTGTGCATGCACATATCATCCAATATTACATTTTTAGATCTAAACTAACAGGCAACCTAATTAGAACTCATTCTGCATCTGCCAAACACCTCAAACCTAGTTTAAACTGACTTTATCTTTGATACTCAAATAATTACAGCTTATTACTGTGCATTATTACTTATCTTACAATGGACAAAATACTCTTAGAATTACCTTCATATTTAAGCTCATTTGTGGTCTGGTGCACAGTTAAATACTTTGGATTCATTGTTTAGTGAATGATTCAAGCAGTTTCTAAGCCACAAATAGATTTTTTTTTATGTCTTACTGACATAAACTGCAGCTAAACAAAATGTCAATGAAGATCTAGAGGGTGAGTGATTCATAGGAGCAGAAGCTAAAAAAAAAAGCCAGTAACTATATTCAAATGCACTAAAAGGGCATGTGATTTAGTGGCCTCCTTTATATTACAATGACTCCTTTTGGTACACTAATGTGCTCGTAAGTATTCATTACCAAAAGGTAGACCTTGGAGCACACAAACTAAGTAGGCGTATGATTCAAGAGTGAGTCTATCTGAATCTTGTGATCTATAAAAAAAAAAAAAAAACTTTGAATTTTCATAATTCAGAATTTGCACTTCCTACAAGAGTGGAAGTGTTCAAAGGATTCATAATAGTTATCTCTACTCTTTGAAGAATTATTGTTAACAGACCTAATTCTCTTTATTCACAATGAGATACAATCAATTTGGCACATTAAGGGCAATGAAAAGAGTCATTTGAATAAAATCAAAATTTTTCAAAAACTAAAAGTTAAATTTAAGTTGAGTTTAAGCAGACAGAGTTTTCAGTGTGTCATTTAAACTTTACATATGACAAATATGTATTAATAATTCTGTCTGCTTGCTTTTTAGCTACATAGACAGACACATAGACAGTGTTCTGAGATGAGTAATTACTGCCTGGCTTATCTACAGCTGTTTTAGCAGATGTCTCTAGTGATTACCATTAAATGAATATATAAACTAATATAGTACCATGGAAACTTTCGTAGCTTTAGATTTTTTTTCGGTGGAACTGATGCAACTTGACAGTTGATCTTGTTTTCTGAAGAAGGGTGAACAACTAAGCATGCTCTTCTAACAATTGTATGATCTCAATTTTAGGAGTCAAAATTGATCTCAAAATTTATCAATCTAAAAGTACTTGAAGTATTTTGACAAACTATTTAGATTCATTTAACAAGCTGCTTCTTTTAGCCAATAGTTCTGGACGAGATCTGATTTTGTATTTGTTCCTGAGATATAACAAAAAATGGAAGAAAACCACACATTTCTGCAAAACCATACAAACATAATATTCGACTTTATTCTTTAAAATACATTTCCTTGCATAAACTAAATCCTTTTGTGTTTTAGTTTGTGTTTCTGATAAAGTTTGTAATCACATCTACTGTATAATATAAAGAAATAAGAGGTGAGAGTAAGGCTGTACATAACAGCAAAACTACAGATTTAATCACTGTTTTCCTGCAATATTGAACCTCTTGACTGACAGACATGTATGACAGTAATTGCATCACTCTTTTGTCTGCAGTTCTGTAAATGTCTGTTGAGCAGAAATGGAGATGTAGATATGTCAACTCAGCAGTTAAAGGGATAAGTTATACCCTGAACCATTAGATATATTGCAGAAAAACATTTTCTTAGATTTTCCGTCTCCTATGCAGCAATTTTTATATTCCTAAAGTATAATATTGATTAATTTCTTTCTAAACACATGCAATTATAAACTAGCAAATATATTTTCAAGTCCCTTACTTTGTTCTTTTCATTAGTTTCTACATTATTTTGCTAAATTGAATTAAAGCAAATAAATTCTTGTATGCTTCATGGTTTTCTTTTCATGCACATTTCATGTTGAGTTCTTGCGCTTGTATTAAAGATTATTAATTAGTATTAAAGCTAGCTTGTCTGCAGGGTAATTTCTCACATTGTGAGTTTAAAATAACATAAGAATCAATTTTGTACAATTGTACGTCTTGCCAGAGACAAAACAGGTCTACCAATCACGTTGCAATGTTTTGGTTTAAGGAGCAGGTTATAGATGTGACCAAAACAAGAGCTACAAAGCCCACGGTCGAACCAAAACAAATAGCGAGGGAGGAAGCATGGATAGGTGCTGCTCTCATATGTATTTTGTCAGAATCCACTATAGTATAAAAGCGTAAGTTGTTGCGGTTTCTCTTGGAATCCGCTGCTATTTCATTTGTCACCATGGTTGGCTAAAACTAAACTTTGGTATGCAAGCGCTAGATGTTGCTTTGTCCAATCTGCTCTGAGCATTCTGCTGAATGTCCCCCCTTCCCCTTAACATATTCAACATGATCAGTCTCTGACACGTTATCATTTTGGAATGCCAGGTTATTTTACATATTCCCAGTATTTCACCCATCATTAGTTGGAGTAGATCCCAGCCCAATCTTATTTTTTCTTTAGATAAAGTAGATAGAGCTAAGCAAAGGATAAAAACTTTAGGCCTGTTCCAGAGAATTTCTAAGGGCATCGTGAGCAATGAACAGACTCACTGCAGAATGACTCATGCAATTTATATAGCACTTAGTGGATAATAGATGGCAAATAGCAAACTACAAAGAAATCAAATGGATAAAATGTAACCTGTAGTTAGTAATGATCGAGCCTTAAAATGATTTATTAAATTCTCCCAAGAGCTTGAGTTTTAGCAAAGCATTACTTCTGAGTTGAGCTGGCAGAGCGAAAAAAAGAGGACCTGAGTCTTATACTATATACATAAAAAAATGAAGCTGCAAAATGTGATGATGACAGGTGAAAGGAAAAATCCGCTCATACTTGCGTGGGTGCAAGCATTATGTTTAATGCAGATTTCTAAGAGGTTTAAAGTCCAAGATTTTTAGGCAACATATAGAAGAAATCAAAGCATTATAAGCTTTTGTGGATGAAACTTTTGAGTCAAACAGTTTTTCGGATAATAAACTGCTAAATATAATTATGTTTGATATAATGATTCACTATGTTTTTTATTCGTTTTCTTGTATGGCTTATTTATTTTAAACATTATAACCTTTATAAAATTTGACTAATTTAACCTGAAATAATGTTAAACTGTCTAAGCACGGTTTATTGACATGTTTTTACTGCTTTGGCTAAGGGTACAGTTTGCAGACAGGTTATGCAAGATTGGATGATTTATTTACAGGGTTTCAATAGAAAAAATTTAGACAAAATTACAGAGGATAATTGCACAGGTAAATAAAACCTGGATTTTTCTATAGTCCTAGTCCTTAAGTGCTAGATATTAAGAAACATCACTTTTTAATGAAAATCCATATTAAGTAACTTATGTTACTTTATTGGAGTATAGTAGAGTCTAATGAAAAGCAAAAGGACTATTTAAACCAAATATATATGGGATATAGTTGACAAAAACCCAAACTATGTATACCACTAATTGAAAACCATTGAAACATTTTGTTTGCAGCATTAAATTGGAATAGGGGCAGAAACATAAAACCTCCATTTTCTGTTATTAAAGCAAAGAGGGATTTTATTTTTAAGCAACACATTGATTCCAGGCATACAATCCGTTTAACAAGACAACATTTTCCTGAGACAGACCAGCCTTCCAAGATCTCAGACCTAAATCTGAAACATCCGTGGGACGACAGTGGCATTGGACGCAGAAGACACTTCACCAGCTTTGCCCACTGATGGTGGTCAGAGTTACTGGTGGCATGAGTGTACGGCAGCCTCACTTCTATCAATGAGCCCCAGGGCAGCTGTGGCTACAATGTAGCTTGCCACCATTAGTGTGTAAGTTTGGTTTCTGTGAATGGGTCTGAATTTAGTGTAAAGTGCTTTAGTCAACTGTCCTTACTTAAAAAAGTGCTTTATAAGTACAGGTCATTACCATTTACGATCTGTGGAGTCACTTAAAGGGGATGGTGGACATGAAAAACCCTCAGAATCTTTTGAAAAGCCGAATGGACATCACTGTGTGGAGGATTGATGAACTACTTCCAACAGAAAACTAAGCCCTAAAATTGAATTGAAACTTTATTTAACGCTTTAAAATTATGATGTTTACAGTTATGTGAGGCTGCTACAGCTTCCTTCTTTCTAACAGATTTCTATTTT
>NW_015151337.1:53221-70123 GCF_000732505.1 Cyprinodon variegatus
ATACATCAAATGGTACCATTTTAGAAAATGTTGAAATTTACAACTTATTTTTATATGAAAAAAACATTTAATTTTATTATTTTCCTCAAACACCTGTCCACTGCTTTGAGGAGAAGGCTCAAGATAGTTGACAAAATGTATATAGAAGGCATTGCTTCAAATCAGGCTTCTAAGAGCAAAAAGGAGTAAAGGAATATAATTCTCTGTCACAAGCTTTTATAAAATGGTGATTTTTTTTTCCTTTTGATTAATTGAAACTTTATAATAACTATAATTAAAGGGTATTTTTTGCCATTAAATTGAATTATATTAACCTTTTCTCAGCTGTAGCACTATAAAGCCTGACTTTGAGACTATAACATTTTCTTGCAAAGCATAAAGAATAATTATCATTTTTTGCACAGCAGTTAAAGTTCCAGTTTAGCTTAGAACTGAAATATTCAGATGCAGAGCTAAAAGCCAACTGCAGTAACTTATAGAGCAGGTACACCTTTTTTCCACAGAAATTGGTTGCATGGTTGTTTGTTCATTTTATAATGGGACAGTACAAAAAAACAACATGAATATATTAGAGTAAACATACTAGATTTAGACACAAGGGCTCATTTTTATCTGTAGTCCCATGGTGGGTTGGTGTTTATAAAATACAATAAAAGCACATGAATTCATATATACAAAAAGACGCTCTAAAGAACATCACATCAACAAATAAGTAAGTATTAGGTTAAGACATCCATTAATTCATGAGGTATGTTAATTATCATTATGATTGCAGTTCTGTTAATTGAAAGCCTCTATTTAGGGGATTTACAGACAGTGTCTAGTGATTAAATGTTCCTAATGAGGCCATGTTCCAAGAATGTGATGAAGAAACTGAAAAAGCCAACGTCAGAAGGTGGGTGGGGCCAATCTATTTAGGATTTTATGTTTCATCTGAATATACAATCATGTATTGCCTCAACTCTAATTTATATTTAGCTAATATTTTACAGTGACTATATGAATAAAAAATTTTTATCTGGTGTTACTGCTTATATAGTTGTTCTTTTGGCTGTCCTTTAGCTATTGTACTACTCATCTGGGTCTATGTATGTGGTCAGAAAATATCATATTATACAAATTTTATGTAATCTTTAAGCTTTCATTGTTCGATTATTGTGAATATGCATAAAATTCCATGAATTTTAGATTTTTTTTTTTTTGCAAATTTGACCTGCTTTTTAAGGGAGAGTTCTAAGTCCTTAAAAAAGTTAGACAAGAATTTAATAAGTAAATATATATTTTGACATATTAAAGGGTCAATAAGTGATTAAGATAAAGGTTCAGTTTAGCATAAATAAAAAACATATTCTAAACATTCTCTTTGTACTTCATAGTTTTTACTGTAATTAAAGAAAACAATATATTTTGTAATGATTAAAATGCAGCTTGAGAAAGTTTAGCTTTAAACATCTCAATTTAGTCCTAACTGTATTCTTCTTTAAAGAATGTGAAGATATCGAACCATAAGAAGTCCATGTAAAGTGCAAGCAGACAACCACAGAGGAACAATCAGTATGGCCGTACATAGAAAGAGAACATGCAGACTACAATTGTCATTAGAGTCGCTTTAAGCCTTTCATCGTTTCTCATTTATCTCTTTCAGCCCACGGAGAACTAATGGAGTTTGTGCAAAACCTGAGGGAGTGGAACGAGAAAGGGAGGAAGAAGCAGCGCAGGAAACTAAAGAGGGAGAGGAGATCATTAGAATTAGTTGTACAACAAGCGCTATTTATTTTCCAAGCATAACCGTTACTATTCTAATGAGTTGTATTTATTTTAAGCGAGGTTTGTCTCATTAATGTTTACACCTTTTTTTTAAAGGAAGATGTTCCCTGAGGTAAAAGGACAACAGTTCATTTCCTGCTTGAAGCAGAGGCTCATTAAAGTAAGTGGAACACTTGCATTATTGCACAACATGAAGGCATAACCAAAAAATGGGGAACTAGGCATAATCCTAAGCGAGAGAAAAAGAGATTTGTTTAAAAGAAAACGTGACTATATTTTTGAGTGATGCAAAATTAAAGCGTGTAGGACAGAATGCCAAAAAGATGACAGGAAAACAAGCATAAGATTAAAGAAGAGAAGACTCTTGCTGTGAAATAAAGATAAACTTTTGCTGTTCTTTAATAATAAATCTGTCAGAACTGAACAGTCACTCAGGATCTACAAGAACAAATTTGTTATGTAGAAACACCTCATGTAAAGAGCTACAGCAAAAAAAAAAAAAAAGGTTATAGCAGTTTACTTTGTCGTCAAAAAGCAGCTCTTTAAAGTGGACTCACAAAATAAGGATTTCGAAGGACTGAAGGGGAAACGTCAGCTAATAAATTAAGTATTAGGAAAAACTGGAAGAAGGCAGTAACAAAAGGGATTAGAGAAGATAGGTGATGTGTCCCAGGTGTGAGTTCAATCCCCAGCTGTTGTTAAGAACAAACCATAGCAACACCCCGGTCATCAGTCACCAAGAAGATAATAAGCACTGAGGGCCAGGAAGGATCATGGGCCACTGACACCGGTCACTACTGAGTCCCGTCAAGAGATCCAATCAAAAAAGAAGGGAAAAGGGTAAGACAACTCAGAGAGTGGCAGACTTTAGTAGCTCCAGTCTGGAGGAATAAAAGGCATGTAAAAAAAAAAAAAAAAAAAACTGAAGCTGGCTCAAGGAGAACAGACCTCACAGGGAAGGCCACTGCTTGTAGTCGAACAATACTAATTATTCAGAGGAAGACAGAAAATCACATTGGGAGGAAAAAGGAAATGTGCGCACACCTTTGATGATGTTTAGAAGAGGAAAGAAAAAGTGCCCTGAGCCATACATCAATCAACACTGCTTCTATAAAAAAAATCATTCAAACATCCCAAATCTTTCCCTGTCTAAACTGCTGCACGCTGTTAATACATTTTTGCACTAAAGCCTGTTTCAAAGAATTATTTTGTAATCATTCACAAAGAGATGTATTATGCAGGATGCACATTGCAAAATATTACCCAAATGTATTCCTCATATGACTGTTTAAAGCATCAAATATTTTATACACCAGCGTATAAAACTATACTTTCAAAATATATATTAAAATCATGAGCATGACCCAACAGCTACGGCTTTGATTTCTCTTTAAATGTATGGGAAAACAAACTACTGAAAGGTCGAGTTAATCTGGAAGCAGTTCTGTTAGCAGTTCTGTTAGCTGAAGCATACTAGAGTATGAGTGACAGCTTGACTTGCAAAATGAATTACTGACCAGAAATAATCTTCCCTGGGTTACTAAGACATGTGTTCTAAACAGACAAGAACCTCAGTGTACCCAGAATTATACATTAAACATCACATTTCATTTAGCTGTAATCACAGGTATGACCATTGTTAATTTTAGGTCTGCTTGGAAGGAAAATTAAAATTTATGTGAACACAAGTTAGTTTAATTAGATGTAAATATTTCTACAGCTAAAAAGTGTCACAAAGGTCATTTATCTATTTCTGCTAATGTTTGATATTTCCGTCCTATTTTCTATTAAATATAAGAAAAAAAAATATTCTAAAGCAACATTTTTGATCAAAATCTATAGAAGAATAGCTAAATTTTCAACCTTAAAGCTGAAAGATCAACTTTAAATTCAGAAAAGCATCTTTCATGATTAGTACTGTAATCTGTATGTTGACTTCAACGTTGATTCAGCGAATGTGAGAATGATCGCTTTAAAAATTGAAAACAATATCTTGGTTTAACCATTTCCTTTTAAAACTTTTCCTGATATTCTGCAAGAATTTGACTCATTCCTTTTTTAAAATTTTACCATAAAAAAATTGTGGTAGTAATCAGGGCTTCTGATTGAGACCACAAGGCACTGACATTTTGTCCTTCCTGTAAATCCCACTTTAACCAGATTGGCTGTTTGCTCAGGGTCATTGTCCGTTAAAATACCTGTTCATTCCCAGATTAAAATTCATCCTTAGGTGGGCCTCCATGTCAGTTAAATGTTGAGGGTTACACATATATATCATCTTGATCTAAACTTTTACTAATAATTTACAGATATTGTAAGTTTACTGAATGTAAATATGAAGGACTATTTAAAATAATTATCTTTCTCATTTATGTGGCATTGCAAATACAATTTAGATGATTGTAGCTAACCTACACACACACAATGGTGAGATGAGATTTCCAATATTATTATATTATATTACATCCAATATTATTATTATTATTATTATTATTATTATTATTATTATTATTATTGATTATTGATTATTATTATTATTATTATTATTATTATTATTATTATTATTGTTATTATTATTATTATATACCATACTATATGGTAGAGCAACTGTCTTGTTTTGAAAGCAAATATTTTTTAAATGTTTCATTGGAAGACTTTTATGAACATGGTAAATTCATCGTCATACGTTCATACAGGATTCTCTTCTGGGCATTATTTGCAGTCTTTCTGAGGCTTTTATTTTGTTATATCCTAAGAACCAAAAGGAATAAAAATCCGTCCATCCATCCATTCTCTGTCATGCTTCATCCCTGCTGCGGTCGTGAGGGATGCTGGTGACTATGTCCAGCTGTTAATGGCCAAGAGGCGGGGTACACTGTGGCAGGGCAACACATTCACTCAAACACACATCTAAGGAGAAACCAATTAACCTAACAGTCATGTTTTTGGACTGTAGGAGGAAGCCTGAGAGAACCCATGCATGCACAGGGAGAATAAGCAAACTCTACGCTTGGGAATTGAACCCGGAACCTTCTTTCTGCAAGGCAGCGCTGCTACCCATAACATTGTGATACAGTATATTGTGATCATGGTCTGTTGACTTTCCAGAGAAAACAGGAATATATCTCTGTATTTGTGGTTTGCACTGTACACTCTGATCAGACCAATTTAGAAATGGAACCTATCCTGTTGTGACTGGTCTCTCTATGAATAATTCACCTCTCCCTCTAAGACTACATACGCATAGAAAAAAAAAAATACAATATACTTTCCAAACGGCTGAGGTTGAAACCACAAATATATCACATACTAATTAGGGCATTTTCTTCAGCTTTAATATTTTTCTCCTTTGGTTGACTGAAAAAAACCCAAAAAGAAACATCCTTTAATTTCTCAGAGAGGCAGAACCAGTTCTGCCTAATATCAGATCCATTTCTCTTTAAGTTAGTACTGTTATGTTTTTCTGTACTATACACGAGTCTCAAACCAAAGCATTATAATTCTCTATGAAGACAGACATTGAACAGAAGCCTACTGTATAACATACCTATTAATATATTTTAAACTAAGATATTATGTGAGAATAGGGTAGATCTCCATTGTATAAGTAAAAAGGAGTTGAGTGGGGCAGAGAAAAGTGCTCCAGGTGCTGGGCAGCAGGCATACATCTGGGAACAATGATGTGTGTGTATTCCTTTGTTGCCATGTGTATGACTAAAGGTGTATCGCTCATGCTGAGTGACGGACACATTTATTGATCTCAAAGAGATGGTTAAAATAACCACTTATTGTTGACCTTCATGCACAATTGGTTACAGTAAAGTGAGCACAACCAAAGCAGCACTTAATGACAATAGAATTAAGCTTCCATAAGCAAAACATGTCTTTATATGTGTATTTATATGCTGCCTACTTTACAGATGCGAAGATAAACATGAATTTGGGCTATTCTGAAATGCACTGGAGATGGAGCTCAATTGATGAAATTGTGATACAAGCAAGTGGAGTCATTTATACTGATATATTTTCCAAACAGTGTTAATGTAAACACTTCTACTGATTATACAATTCAGATTGAGGCAAACTGATCTGACTGCATGTGTGGGGAGGAAGGGGCAGCAGCGATGAGCAGCAGAGAACTTTGTGGGATGTTGATTTCAACCCACTTTCTCACTTTGCAATGCAGGAATGGCAACAGAAGGATTTAAGGAGGCTATAGTTTACTTTTGGAAATTGATAACCCCTTAACCTCCTGAACCTGTTGTGGGTGCATTTTTGGATTTAGACAACATCTTTGTATGTTGTTTTCTCATTTGTGTTTGTTTTAGGGAAATATGTCCACTCTGTATTTATGCAGAACAAATTGAAGTGCAAATAATTGTATGTTATGATAAGTTTATTTTAAATTCTCCCTATGTAAAAGAGTTATTCAGATTATTTTTATGTTAGCACAACCAAATAATTGTGAACACATAAATATAGCTAACGATTCAGTAAAATCCATTATGTTTCCTCAGAAATAGTTTAAAGAGTCTATATCATGCAAAAATTTTTTTTGCTTTTAAATATGTTATAGTGCTATTCCCTCACCAAAATCATGAACAATGTAGTATTTTGATGATTCATGCATCTCTAATTAATTCTCATGAGTTCTGCTGTCTGAGCAGCAGCCCTTCCTGACCTGTAAAAATGAGTGATTGGAGATTATTTATATAGGAAGGCTCCCTCCAGGAACCAGCTATGTTAACGAGAATGTGCCTGCACTGTAAACAAGATACCGCTTTCTCCATTTAGGAAGAGATGATGTGAGGCACAGCGCCACGATTCCAGCTCAAGGTTGAGGCTAAGTGGCTTTTTTAGCAGCTAATCTCCTCAGGGCAAACATCTCTTTTTAATCGAACGTTTAATTCATGAAAACCTGTTATTATTGGCATGGGAGGTCTTGGACTTTGTGCAACATTCAAAAGTAGAGTCATACCATGGTTTCGTGAAATTGGTGACACCAAGACGGGAAAGGCAGGTTTGCATCAAATTATTTTTCTTTCTTTATTATAATATAATACTATATTAAAACCAATATACCTATATGTATTATTGCATCACATATTTTTCTATAGGTGAGTTAGAAAAGCTTAAAAAGCATGATATAGGACCTTTAAACAATCTTTATGATTTGATTAAAGAACTTAGATAACCAGTGATGTAATATGGCACAATACAAATACAATAAATTCAATCTAATTCATTTAACTAACCTAAAACGGTTAGTGTAGTGAGATGCTGGTATATTTATTCTGCCTAGGTTCAACTGAATATAAAAACAAAAGACGTGGTTGCTGTGAGTTTAAATAGGTTTAAGGAGAGGCATGACCACTTCAGTAAAGAAACAACTATCTCTCAAACCACTTCAATCCCACCCTGCCTTTACCACTCTAGTGTTTTCCTCATACACATACACATATCCAACACATAACACATATCCAACAAACAGAATGATTGTTTTTTTTTCTTTGAGACTCATGCAGCTTTAGCAGCGACCTATGCATATCCAGGCTGATGTTACCGGGGAATTAACAATGTGGAGAAAAAAAAGGTTTGTAACACTGCTTGCATTAGTTTATGTGTTGTGAACATGAGGCCTGCTGAGATTTGAAAGGGAAAAAGAAGGAAGGTATTCTCAGTCTTACACAGCGGGGCTATGCTTGGGGTAATGATTACAACAGCTGCAGGCATGTTATAAAGTCTGAGAAATGTTAGACAATATGAAAAAATAAAAATCTGCATAATTTAAACGTACATACAATATGTAATTAAAGATTGCTACATAATTCCCTATTACTCATGATAAAAAAAAGACAATCCAAGAAAAGTCTATCTTCATGTCTTCTAAAAAAACAAAAAAACTGGGACGCATACCAAAGCTTTCAGACATTTATAGTCAAAAACTCAAACAGATAGACGGTACTGCAGTGTTCTTTTTATACCTCTACTGTGGAGAGAATCATTATCATCCAACTGGCACTGTTAATGTCGTCGGCAAAAAGACAACCGTCTATTCTTATCCGCAAGCTAAAAGCCCCAGCACACACACATATGCAAACAAAAATACTACACCCAAATGCGCAGTTTCCATTGCCTTAGCAGTACAATACTGACTGCTGCAATTAGAAGTTGTATGAGGAATTTGAACAGACTTACTTTGAGAAGATTCAGGCCCGACAGCTAAAATGTGGTTGCAGGAAGAAACATTCGGATTTGATCAGTTATAGGGGGTTATGATAAAATGAATAAAATATTGCACACCAAAGAACACCATCCATCCATCTACAGTATGTAGATGTTATTGCTTAGGTTTAAATGGATAATTTCAAGGAAGGAACAGAAAAGGATATGGACTGGAGACCATGCGAATACACCAGTTGCGAGGACAGGTGGTCTGCTTGAGGCAGAAGAAGACCACTGGCGCCAGCTCAGGGAAGGGCAACACAAGAGTGCTTAAGTCACTTCCGATGCTGACGTCGTCGTCACCTGGACCAACTTCCTCGATGATGTCATCAGGGTGCGCCGAGCTGTATTCCTCAGTCTGCCCTGGCCCTGCTGAGGAGATTCTCCTCAGTGGCACAGGACACTCCTCGCTCGTCATGGTACCCCTGCTGAGATCTAAAACCCAAAGAGAAAAAGCAGAAATTTCAGAAAACTTAAGAAATTAAAAATAAAATTTACAGTTAAATACTGTGTTCTGAAGTAGTTTTCTTAAAAAATTGTTAGATTTCTGTCCATTCCTTTTTAAATGAACATGGCAATATACAGTGCTTTGAGTGCTTATAAAGCAAAAAATGTGTACATGTGGAGAACAAAGAACAAGACTTATCAGGCTAAAAAGAAACTTTTTACACATCAACAGCATCTACAAGCTAAGGCTTTGAGAAATAAATACCAAAATAGACCAGGCATTAACCTAACAAAATAGCTGAGGTATGGACCATACATTGCATAACTTCATACTGCATTGAAGTTTATGGCTAATAGCTCCCTAGAGGTTTCAATACTCCGTGCTATGATACTACACTCTCATTTGTGTTAATCTGTTATTTATGTTAAGACATATGGCAAACTGTGTATCAATTAAACAATATGTAACAGCCAGAAAAGTCATCTTTTTTTTCATGTGTACTAGATAACTGTTTCACAATGGATCATTACATATATTAATAAATATCCTTGTTTGATTTCAGCTCATGAAACTGAAAATGCTTGGGCACTTCACTAAAGAAGACAAAAGAAACCAGAGTTAAAAAATATTCTTAAATGCTTTTTAAAACAGAGCACCAGAGTAAGAATCAGCTCCTCTAAATCTGAGACCAGAGCTCTTAATCAGAAGAATGTTCTCAAATCTGTGCGAACTTGGTTTCTATATCGAGCTGAGAATTTCAAGTTTCTTGAAATTGTGTTGAAATTAGGGCAAAACTCTACCCCATAATAAGTTAAATAGTGTCACTTGTTAAATGTACGGTATGGCCTTTTTAAATCCTTGACCTTGAAAGTGGCTGCCCAAAAGCAAAATACAAAGAAATAATCAATGAATGAAGATTTTTGTCTTGCATTTCATAAACTGTAAGTGTAAGGCATAGTTGAATCTTCAAATTAACGACACCAAAGATTTGATTTTGATGAATGTGTAGGCCTAGTTACACAAAATAGTGTTACAGTGACAATTCCATGATAAGCCTTGATTTTTTTTCCTTCTCACATACAGAGTGAGGTAAGACAGCTGAGAATACAGCAGCTTTAACTAGAACTGCAGACGCATTGATAATTCATTTAACATGACAATAAAGTTGAGCAATTTAAACAGCTTTCTTTATCTAGTCACTAAGCTTATGAATGGAATTTCATTTTTACAAAACCAAAATATACTTTCACATATTGTCGTTTATGCTTCAAATTTATACAACTGTCATTAGGAGGACCTGTCTGCAACAAAGCCTTCCTATTTTAAACATATTATGAAGCAAACAGGCTAGAAAACTAAAATAGTTAGTATCCTTAGAAAACTAAGGAAAGAGAGAAAAGAGAAGGGGTTTATGATTTTTTCTTTCCTTTTATAGCTCAGTAATCCATCACATGCATTAAACTTTATGCCAGACACCAAAGCCTATGCAAATTCAAAATAACACATTGGACTTCTTTTCTTTTTCTTTTTTTTTTTCAGTTTTAACCCATTGCCAAAGAAGAAAGCTATGAAGGCAAGCAGCCAAATACAGGCTGGACATGTGCAGAGATACACATATGCATACTTTTTACACATACCCACAAATGCAACACACATTTCAGCTTTCTTACCCTCACTCACAGACAACATATTATAATTTGGCAATGATAATGAATGCCAAATTAGAATTTGAGAGTGTTCTATGATTAATTAACAGTGCAATGTCTAAGTGTACCTACCCAAACTACTTTCAATATTTTGTCATTTAACACAACAAATTTCAATGTGTTCCACTAGAATTGCAGGTAATTAACAAATACAAAGTAGGAAATAACTGAGACTCAATGTCAAGCTGATAGATTACTATAATTTCTTTTTACAAAAATAAAAATCGGAAAAGTGTTGCACTTGTTATGCCACAGTTATGCAACATGTAATTAAACATGCAATAGAACCAGTTTTTGCTGCAATTATAGATACATCACTTTTTATGTGTGTATCTAATATATTTGCAAAGTGACTTTTTACACAGTCTATTTTGCCAAATAGCTTAATTCCGTTAAAATCAGAAAGCACATGTTCACATCATTGATTGCTGAATGTTGAATAAAATGGGGAACAGAAAAAAAAAGCGCTGAATGTTAGAAAAACTATAAACCATATACCAATCTCATGTTTAGATTTGATCGCCATGTTTAAAATTTATCACTGCTGCACTTTAGAAATGGAAATGTCTTGAGAGCTGTACTGGACAAAATTTCGTTTCATATACACTTTGTGTGTACAAAATGACAATAAAGTTTGTCTAAGTCTAAAAGTCTAACTCTATTGTTTTGCCACTCTACACATTAGAACTGTATGACAAACCAAACAATGCTACTGCTGTTCACAGATTTTCACATCTTCCAGATTAAATACATTGAAGCTCATGGTTGCACAATATAACAAGTTCAAGGACTACAGTATAAAAAAGTGTAATAAACTACTAACTAAAAACATCTCCATAATTTAGGTCCTGAAAACTATTTTATTATAATTTCGATTTTACTTTCGGGTGTGGTGGCCTAAGGGTTGGAGATCAAGTTGTTTGTGGCCTGGAGATGCAGCTTCAAAAGCTCATTCTGTTGCTCTGGTGGCAGAGCAAGACCCTTGACCCCCCGAATGCTCCCCAGGTGCTACTCAGTGTAGCTGCCCAATGCTCCCTAAAGGATGGCTGGGTTAAACACAGAGGACAAGTTTCCCAAACGTGGGAGTATAAAGGGACATTTCCTTTCCTTCTCAAATATAAAGCCCATACCATTTTCGGATCTTACTTCTTTTGTGTGCATGCAGCTCAGTAGGATTAAGAATTGGCAGGAGAGCTGGCTTTTATGGGGTAATGATATTAAAGGCTATTCATTACAAGCTAAGAAAATAGGACAGCAGTGATTTAGTGGCCTGCACCTCTTAGAGTTTCAAAGATAGTCCTCTGAAGAGATGCTGAACTACAGGAACATAGGGAAACTGAAAAATAGCACCCTACTCACATAGTAACACACTGATACATTAAGTGCCTACGAAACTCTGTCGAGTAAAGCTTTGTATCCATTTATCATCTCATGAGTCCTGTTTGTCCTAATAAATGCCACCTCTCAAATCGGGTTAGTGTTTTTTTCTTTTTCAAACTGGTATTTTTAATTAGCTTTGCCATGACAACAGCTGTTTCCTTTGGAGGAAGGAAGTTTATTCTTCCTCAGTTGTGCTTTATTTCCCTTGACAAACCTCTTAGGGAAACCCCGCAGCTATTACAAGCAGCTACAATCAAGTAGAAGACAGCTCTGCAGAAATGCTTGAAAGGAGTATTCTCTGTGTGCATTCTCTCATGCATTTCTATGTGCATTCATGATAAAGACAGAAAAAAAAATTAGCTTTATTTTCTTAACTTTACAACAATGACAGCAATTAATTTTACTTAATTTCCATGATTCTTCTTTTAAACTATTCATCTGTTCTGTTCATTGATGATAACTGATGGATGGGAGTCACACTGCTAGTGTTAAAGACAGACTATGCAGAAGCCTCCAAATGATGTCTCAGCACTGACACATGAACACATTCACACCTTCTCAACGTACATGCCCTCGCACATTAGCACCATTAATTGGGGTAGCAGCTATACAGTCACCCATTTAGCTGCACTATGAGCTAAGGCCTGCAATGATGCCACAAAAAACTCACTTCCCCCTCCCACGCACATCCACTGCGACAGTCTGAGTTAGATGCAGGAAGAGGATGGATGTATAACAACAGCAAAATCTTAAAAGTGATGGTTTGAGGCAAATGGCTCTATCTTACAGTGATTTCACAGAGCTTATCTGAGTTAAAAAACTAGAAAGAAAACTGCCAAATAATAGGTTTTTTTTAAGTCCTGACTCAATGCTTTGTCTCACAGATCAAAAGTCGGATATACACGGCTCAAGGAATGGAAATAATTTTACGAACCTCAAAGATATGTAAAATGTGTTTTAACATAAGTTTTAAGGTGAAGAATAGAGGGCAATAGAAAATCTAAGATCTCATTGTTTCTGTTATTTTATAGACAATCATAATTATGCTTTCTTTTTATACTTAGTTATATTGCAAGTTATGTGTTGCAACCTGAGAGTTAGGATTATAAAGTCTGTTAAACATGCCACTTCTATCTTACCTACCGTCAGGACACTTATGGAATTTTCTAATTCTCGTGGTAAGTTTCTTTAAAAAAAAAGGGGGGTAATTCTCTGCCTTTCATGTATCAAACTCAAACTCTTTATGTTAAACTTTTACAATGTTTTCTAATGTTATATGAGCTATTTTGGGTTAAGGTGGGTTTATTGGAATTTCTCAGAATAAAGACTGGTTTATGCTCAGAAACCAGGTCACCTGTGTGTCGCAGTTAACGCAGGTTAACTGCGACACACAGGTGACCGCAGACAGTGCCGCAGACAGGAAGCCTCTGGTTGGTCAAATCTGAATCCACTCTACACTATGCGTATTTCCTGTTTGGTACCTTACGGGCTTGTTTTGTTTGTATGACCGCCATTGTGGAAAATGCCTCATGAAGTTGGACCAACTAGAAGAAAGAGGTGCGCAAGAATGCTGGGACCCTTTTTCCACCTGGATCGCCACTCTTTTTCGACCTCATGTCCCTCTGTTGTTGCACAAACTGGCCCCTTGTGTTTTTTCCACTTCGGCACTGCCTCGGCCATTTCTAGACCCACAGCTAGTTTGTGATTGTCCCACTTGTGTTGTGGCATGGAATAACATACCTCAGACCTAAGCAGCGAAGGCAGCACCTTTGAAATCAGGTTCTACCCACTCCCTTTCAGACTTAATATGCTGTGTTTATGGTTTAAGTCTGTCTGGCTGGCCAGGTTAAGTGTCACAGTGCCACCGAAGAGCCATGCATGTCCTCAAACTTTCCTCTTTGCCATTTATAATAATATCCTGTTTTCCTTTTCATCTGGACAAGGTCTAAAAGTTGTAGGACACCGGCCCATGAGGGCTGGGTTTGAAACCCCTGGAGAATGATAACAGCTGTTTGACTGGAAACCTTAACAACTATCTCTCAAGTAGACTATATAGAGTCATAGTTTAACACACCTCTCTGCAGCTTCCCAACTGTTACCCACTCATTACTCCATCCAGTGTCTTGCCCATGGCCAAAATTTAATAAATTAGAAAAGATTCCAGGAGTAAATAATTATGATCTAATTGAGGAATTGAGGAAAAAAATATAAAACGATTAAATGTGGTTTATTTAACATAAGATCTCTTTCTTCATAAAGTACTCTAGTTAATGACTTGATTTGTGATAATCACATTGATTTATGGTGCCTTACAGAAACTTGGCTGCAGCAAGAGGATTTTTTTAATTTTGACATACCCAAAATTCTGGGCGAGGAGGAGTAGCAACAATCTTTAAGCCTGACTTACTGAATACTCCACAGGCAGTTAATAATTACAACTCTTTTGAAAATTTAACCCTTAGTTTCCCTCATCCAAATTGCGAACCAAGGAAACCTCTTCTTTTTGTAACTTTGTAGGGCCCACCAGGTCCTTACTCTAAATTTTTAGATGAGTTTTCAGAGTTTCTTTCTGATTTGGTGTTAAATACTGACAGGGTCATCATAGTGGGGGATTTTAACATCCATGTTGACATTGAAGGTTATAGTTTAAGTGCAGCCTTTAATAATATCTTAGACGATATTGACTGTTTAAAATGCGAATAGTCACATAGTGAATAGTTGGTTAATTTCTGGAAGGTGAGGCAGCATCTGAGGTAGCCATAGAATCTGAACTGTGTTTAGACAGCTTTGATCCAGTTGAACTTTCAGAGTTAGCAAAACTATTGTCTTCATCTAAGCCTTCAACTTGTATGTTAGATCCAGTTCCAACCAGGTTCTTTGAGGTATTCCTTTTGATCTCCTCCTCCATTTTAGATGTGATCAATCTATCCCTGTTATAGAGATATATACCAAAGGCTTCTAAGGTTGTCGTAATTACACCTGTTAGAAAAATTTGAATGTCATCATTTTATTTGTATTAACTTACAGGCATTTGGCCTGCTAGAAATGTTCTGTTGTTTTAACTTCAAACGGGTAGAAAAAATAGTTCTCCCAGAAAAGGAAAAGTCCTGCTCTATCCAGCTGTGTGTCGTTGCAGCTGACTGATCATCACCAGCAATAAAACTGCACAAGGAACTGCCATGCTTTATCATGTGTAAACCTCTGACCCCTACTGACAACTTCTGACCCCTCCTGTTACTCGTTTGAAGTCTGATAATAAAGGCAGGGGACAGAGAGGTCCCAGCAGAGTTGACTGCAGAATTTTCAAGGGGTCTGATTCTCTGTCTGGTCTCTTTCTACTTTTCTGCAGTAAAGTAACTTTCTTTGTGTTGGTTTTAATTTCTAGGACAATAAGGGGTTATCATTGTTTAACCTTATCAAAACTTTTACTTAAGGAACCGTCTCTTGACCCAGATGAGTGGGTCAATTATGGACCTACAGTATGTCCAATCTTCCTTTCTTATCTAAAATTCTTGAGAAAGTAGTTGCAAAACAAGGGTGCGATCACTTACACTATAATGAACTTTTTGAAGAGTTTCAGTCTGGCTTTAGAGCTCATCATAGCACTGAAACAGCTCTGGTGAAAGTTCTCATGGTCTCAGATAATGGACTTATATCTGTAATTGTCCTGTTAAATCTCAGTGCTACATTTGATACAGTTGATCATAATATTCTTTTAGAAAGACTTGAAATTTTTTTAAGGAATTAAAAGAAAAGCCCTAGACTGGTTTAAATCTTATCTATCTGATCTATTTTTTGTTCAAGTTAATGAAAAATCTTCCTCATGCTCAAAGGTTACCTGTGGAGTACCACAGGAATCAGTGCTAGGACCAATTCTCTTTACTATATATATGCTCCCAATCGGTAGAATTATTAGACAGTATGGGATGATACTCAGATATATCTGTCTATAAATCCAGATGAAGCTAACCCATTACATAGATTACAGGCATGTCTTGAAGGCATAAAAACCTGGGTGACTCTTAACTTGCTGCTTCTGAATGCAGACAAAACAGAAGTTATAGTCTTTGGACCAGAGTCTTTGAAAAAGAAGCTGATTAGTCACTTCATTTGGATGGATTAAACTGATTTCAGATAATAAAGTAAAAAATCTTGGTGTTATTTGTGATCAGGACCTGTCATTTAAATCCTATATCAAAGAGGTTTCTAGAATTTCCTTCTTTAATCTATAGAATATTGCAATAATTGGAAATATCCTGTCCAAGGGTGATGCTGAGAAACTAGTCCATGCATTTGTTACTTCGAGACTGGACTATTGTAATTTTTTACTATCAGGAAGTCCACAAACTGTAGTTAAAAGCCTTCAGCTGATCCAAAATGCTGCAGCCAGAGTTCTGATGAAAATTAAAAAGAGAGATCATATCTCTCCTATCCTGGCTTCTTTTTATTGGCTTCCTGTTTAATCCAGAGTAGAATTAAAAATCCTCCTTCTCACATATAAAGCCTTAAATGGCCAAGCTCCATCTTATATCAGAGATCTGATTGTTCTTTATGTTCTAACAGAGAACTTTGCTCTCAATCTGCAGCTTTACTAGTAGTTCCTAGTAGTAGTTTTAGTTTTCAGGCTCCTCTCCTGTGGAACCAACTACCTGTTTTAGTCTGTGAGGCAGACACCCTGTCTACTCTTAAGGGTGGGCTTAAAATTTTCCTTTTCCATAAAGCTTGTAGCTTGAGTGGCTGCTGTTATCCTTAGCTATCTCTATGGTTATGCTGCTATAGGCTTAGACTTTTGGAGGACATAGGGTCCCCTTTTTCATCATTCTGCTTCATTCTATCTCTATTCTCCTACTCTGAATAATCTGTTAGTTCAGTCTCTAATGTTATACTCTCTCTGTTTTTTTCTCATAGTGGCTTCACCTCATCAGCTCCTGTTTGGCTGTGACACCATCATGGAGAGAAATATCAGCTGTGCTGCTGCCATCAACACTTTTGTTTATAGATGGTGGAGATCTGCCGGTTTTTCAGTGTAGTCCTGTTTCTTCCTCTGTCTCATCTGTCTCTTCATCCTCTGACATGGGAGCTGGCTCGGAGCTCATCTGCCATGCTGTGTGTTTCCTGGACGGGGCCAACTGTGGAGCTGGTTTACAGTTGCCTTTTGTATCTCTGCTTCTTTTTCTATGTCTGCTTCTGTCCCCTTGAATGCCAGTCGGCCTCGACAGATGGCCGCTAACACTGGGTCTGGTTCTGCTTTAGGATTTTTCCTGTTAATAGTTGTTTAGTGTGAGGGATTGCCTTTGAGTCAATGAGTCGATGCATTCAACTGGTTTTTCTTAGATAGAAAATTTTGAATCAATTTCACTGTAAGATCTGGTTGAA
>NW_015151337.1:70234-88145 GCF_000732505.1 Cyprinodon variegatus
TATATATATATATATATATATATATATATATATATATATATACATATATATATATTTGTATGTATGTGTGAACTAACAGGACAAGATTTTTTTGGTTTCTTTTTAGTGAAATTTAATATTTATAAAGGAACCTGAAACAGCTGTAAGAAAATATCTTAAGGATTTAGAAGTAGACTTAAACAAAATGACAGCCACTGTTTTAAGGGGTCTATTGTGGTTCATATTGGCATGTTCACAATCTTCAAGAAAGGTGTTTCAAGCTATCAAATGGAATTTTAGACACACAAATTTACACATAATAAAGAGAGTAAACTTCACATGGTTAGATTAACTTGACAAGGTAAAGATGCAAAAGGAAGATTATGTTCTCGTCATTTATATGAAAAAGAAATTTATCATATTTATATGGTGCTGTCAAAAAGCCAGCTATAATATTCAGGGTTGGCTCCCCCCTCATCAGTTGCTCTTTAAATGCATCTTGCTGTATCATTGATTACCTAGTGGCGGTTTCTCTGAAACAGTAATTTGTTGTTATAATCGTCCATCTATAGAACAGAAAAGATTTATTAAATTACATTATACCGCTGTTGCATATTAAAAGAACCTCCAAAACATTATGTTTCTTCTCACACACATAGGAAAGAGTGAGGGAAAAACACCTCTGGGACATTACAAATCGTTTGAGATGTGCTCACATTTCCTCATATGCTAAATGCTTTAGGTGTAAGCACAAAGGAGTGTGGACTGTTTTATAAATCACACATGTGTATTCATAGCTGATAACAATGTGTCACCTTCACTGTACTCTGATAAAGTGTGAAATTGAATTGCAGCAAGGTTAGGATATAATAGTATAATAAGTGAATGAGGCTTTCAGGACACACAACATCAGGATACAGCTAGTGATGTATTTGTTTTGTAAACAAAAAAATGAAAAGCTTTTTCTTTATTTACTCAGGGTGCATAAATAAAATCCTGCTTAGGTGAGTATTCAAGTTTTAAAGTAATACTTTGGTACAATTTTGGTATACATTAATCACAAAATTATAATAAAAAGCCTGCATTAGGTGTGTTTCCATCATTTTTTTTCTACAGCGCACTTTTAAGTATCGCATAAGAAAAGCTTGATGGAGAGAAAAGAAAGGAGATAAGAATTAAAGAGAAAGAGATGGAGACAGGAAAGAATGCATGAAAAGAGATAAAATAAAACAAAACAGCATGATTATGCAACATAGAAGACACACAGTAACTCCTAGAAGTCTGCTTCCACACCTGTATGAGATGAAAGGAACATAAGACAGAGAACATACCAAAAATTATAAGAAAGCAACACAAAATCAAAGTAAAGATTAAAAAGAAATTAAAGAGCAGTGGGTATCCTTTAGATTATCATGTGTTGAAAAAAAAACCTATAGTGATTACACAATATTAATCAGGGTGGTATATATCTGTAGCTGCAGCTTAGTATTTAGTATTAGCGTGTATCCGTGCAAACCTGGAACCAAAGTCCCATGGTGTGTATGCATAGGAATGCTCATGCATAGAGTATTTACAGAGCTTCTTCAGAAAGAAAGCATGCTTAATAGCAGGTGTGGACAGCCCCAGACTCACCCTACAGGGATAAAAAGAGGTGATGTGAGCAAAAGATATCCAGAGGCACCCCAGATCACTGGGACACAAGGAAGGCAGACATAGGGATGGCGGCACCCACCAGAGAAGGGCAGATAAGAGCACCTGTAGCCCAACCCCAAAGGGACTCAGTTTCTGAGGGGCCCAACCCCAGAGGCCTTAGCGCTAAGGTTTTTACACGGCCACAAGTTTTTCTATTTATCGTCACGCTTCATTGTTTTGGATGATTCAATTTAGGTACAGATGACTCAAACCTATTAAGTAATTGCTCCAATGGCAGCATCTGTTGTGTGACATTTGCAAATTCCCCAAAATACCCCATAACCCCAAAGAAAGTCTTTTTTATACTATGTTTTAATTGAGCCACATGGAAGATTAAGTATGAAAGCCTGCTTAAAAGGATACCACAGTATTTAAACCAGACTTAAGCCCAGTCCTTCACTATAGGCCACATAAAAATCAATAGTCAGTGCTGGGCTTTTTCAATCCTTTGGATTATTTTCCAGAAAAATAACCAGATTGGGTTTAAACATAATGTGAACCTTAAGCTGAACAATCAGAGAAAAATAAGAATTTCAACAGTCACAGCAATCTTGCTCATGATGCAGAAAAGCAGTCCCAGACCTGTCATGCCTCTAACCATTGCGTTAAAAAAGTTAATCTTTTTATGAATCATACGTCTGGTTTCATGCTAGATGTAAAAAAAAAAAAAAAAAAAAAGGGTACAACTTTTAAAAAAAATCTACTTTTCAAACTTTTGGAGGCTCCGCTGGGATTAGTTCCAACCATTTGCATTTGCACGTCTGCAACACAGACAGAGACTAATCATCTCGTTAATTAAAGAGGATGAAGAAAAACTAGGCATCACTCTTAAATATTTGGACCTGGAATTTCCACTACTAAATTATTTGCATAATTTGCTAAATAATTTTTTTTTATCACACAAAATGTATCTCTCCAAGGATATAAATCTACATCTCTATATCTTCAAGTCTGTTTTGTAAATTGGGTTTATTTTTAACAGCTGGCAAAAACAAACATTCCACTAAAATGCGTGTTACTCCAATAGACAGACACTTTAAGGTATTTCTGTTAATAAGTGACATATGGGTGTCAAAACCATATTTTGCCCGTAGAAGCGCATTACACAGATTCTGCAGTAAAGCCATATTGGCCCAACCATTTGTTATGGATCCCAGACTGGCCAGTTGGGCAGATTTATCATCCATAACCATATGGTCTGTGTAAGAAGCACTTTACTACACCATTTGCAAATAGCAGGTGATGGAAATGAATAAACATGCAAAACATGTTTTACAAAAATAAAACATATTGAACAAGGAAATTCATTTTACAAATTAAAAACTATATTTCATCATAAAAACCTAATATCTATCGAATGTAAGTAGTAGTTATTTTAACATGCTTAGTAATCCCTCCGCCTTCTTGGCATGATCTTCTGTGTTTTTCTCACCTCAGTCATTTTTTGGCACTCCTAAAAATGTAACTAAATGCATAAACAAGCTACTTTTTTAAATTCTTATAGGGTAGGATATGTTGTCAGGTTGTTGTTGCATCATTAAAAAAATCATCATTAAAGAGCTTAATTGGATTTTAAACTCACTAGACCGGGATGAGTCTCCTTGCACTGTAATTGTAATTCTTATACACAGAATATATGGTATTCATGCACTGATCAGGCATAAGATCATGATCATCTGCCTAATAGTATGTTGCTCCCCTTAGACTACATTCACACAGCAGCCTGAAGTGAGCAAAATTCAATTTTGTTGCCCATCTATGATCTGTATCTGATCTTTTCATGACAGTCTGAAAAACACAGATCAGATTTTTTCCAATGTGACCCAGGCCAATTGGCTATGAGGTCCCGAATCCGATACACATCTGATCTTTTCAAATACGACCTGTTTGTGAACGGCCAGGTCCATTCATCCTGAGCGTCATTAATACTCAACAAATGTCCCTTTTCTGCACCTTGCTGCCCAGAAGCAAAAAGAAAAACAACAACCATGTCAGATGATAATGTGAAGAGCAGTCTTTATTTATGGCTTGGAAAATGTGGTCCAGCACTGCCATCCATGTTTACTTTTCTAAAGAAAGACCATGCTTGCTTGTGACGTCATTGCATCATCTTCTGCACATGCAGGACACTTAATGGTATAGTGGAGAATTTTCGTGAATTTTTGAAGAAAAAAAAAAGCACAACCCTGTACCTGCTGCCGAGGTAAAGCCTATTAAATGCATGTGAGAGCATGCAAAAGCCCATTTCTCCTCGTTCACCCTCTGTTTAAAAGTTGCTGTTTACATCGATCATGCAAGCTTACTTTCCAAAAAAAGATTTTCGATTTTTCCACCAAGTCAGACTCACCACCGGTAATTGAAAATGGGGACAAGCACATAGGACGGCCTTACATAAACATATCACCAGAGTGATTGACAATTCTGATCACCACTTATTTTGAATATCCACCTGGAAAAAGAACATCCTCCACTATACCTTTAAGTGTTGTGAATGCAGTTCGCAGAGGAGACCACACACAAGTCACATATATTTGAAATTGTGAATGATTCCGCAAAAGAATTGGATTTCTCAAAAAAATTGTAACTTAGCATTACGGCCAGTAGGGTAAACGTAGCCTTAGAGCTGCAATTTGGTTGGTTCTTAGGCAGTTATGTTCTGACCCCAGCTAGTTCACAATAGTTTGCCCTCATAGCATAACACTAAAGCCTTAAAGCTGGTTTATACTCAGAAACCAGGTCATTTGCACGAATGCAAATATGCCCCCACCCCTGCCGCAGACACTCTGGTGCACCTCTCCAAAATTGTAGGTGACCACAGACAGTAGGGCTGTGATTGGTCAAATCTAAATCCGCTCAACACAATGCTTATTTCCTGTTTGGTACCTTAGCGGCTTGTTTTGTTTGTATGACCACCATTGTTGAAAACAACTCATGAAGCTGGACCAGCTAGAAGAGTGTGCGAGTGTGGCGTGGAGTAAGATAATGCAGGCCACGCTTCAAAATTGGGCATAAATCAAAAATATCTGCGACAAGCTCACTGCGACGCACTGCTGCAGGAGTATAACCAGTCCTTCAGCCTAACCTCAACACCTTAGCTTAAATATGAACTACATTGATGTATAGTTAAACTATATATAACTGGTAAAATTGAATTTCCTTTGAACATTTACTAACCCCCAAAAAATGTCATTGAGGAGCCAGTGGAATCTGGAGGCTTAAGATGATAGTGGGTGATGTTAGCAAAAACCTGACCCCATGGTATAAAAGCTTCTATATTCACTGAAAGCTGTCCTGCAGTACCAGGGACCAAGATGTCAACTGCAAATCATTTAATTCCTGCATTTTTAGGGTTTGAGGTAAAATGCATTATCCTGCTCAAAGTGAGCAGTGAGGGAAAGCTATTTCTACACTCACTGTCAGATATACATTAGCCTGTGACCCCTTAACCAATAAATTGTCCCAACAATTACAATCACATTCATCGAATAGGACTTTTACTATAGTGAGGGTTGTTTGAATGACCCACAAATAACATTTTTTTCCATCTCACTACCATAATTTGTTAATCTTAAAATTGTTAAAATATTTACTGGCAAATATTCTTCTTTCTAAAGAATTAGATTTAAGAAAACATTTTCTACTGCCAACAGTATAAATACTTCAACTGCTGACACTATAACTTGATTGAGAGGGTGAATATTGACATCTAATAACTAACAACTATCCAGTGTTGACTATTTTATGTGAATGCGATCATACTGTAATCCATTGCCAATATAAGACAGGCTATGGGGATACCACTGCCTGTCCTCTTAATGTAGCCTCTGCAGCTACTCTCTTGAATATAAATTAGAGTCTTGTGGAAATTCAGTTTTCGTTTCAAAGAAGAGTAAAAAAAATCCTTTATTCCTCTTTATTCAAACATCTTCTGTTGGGAATTTTATTTCATTTGTTTGAGTTTCCTATCTTGATACCCCCCTCGTTAATCTTTCCTTTCTTCTCTCTCTCTCTCTCTCTCTGTTACTCTCGGCAACTCATGCCTCCTCTGAACTTCTCTCCCTCTCACAGCGCCTCTCTCTTTATGATGAGGGAAAGGACACTGCACTGTGTGTCAAAAATCATCTTTAGAGAGTTGCTGCCAGTGGATTACACTGAAGCAGAGCCCCCATCAGTTTAATCTGTTTTAACAGCCTCAGCTCTAACCAAGCATATGAATACTGAGCGTGTCTTTGTGTCTTTAAGCCAGCATGACTGCTCTGTTTTGTAAATCCTCACCAACGCAGTGACAAGCTATTGCTGACGCTAATTCAATAGTTTTCCAGCATGAAAGATCTGAAATTCGAAGTTTTAGCATCATGCTAAAAGATCACAGAGTTTGGCCCTCAGTAAAGTTCAGCTGTAATGCCATAAATTAATTGGTTGGAAGTAGGACTGGCAGGTCTGCAAATGAGCATGAGAGCAGTGAGAGGAGCCCATAGCCAATAAATTGTATCAGGGCTTGTTTCATAGTGCATTAAAGCTGAGTATACCCAACATATATAACTCTATGTATTGGTACTAAACTAAAAAACAAACGGACATGTGTAAACTGAATCTAAGGTAAGACAGAATTGTCCTTTTGTGGTTTATAGGGCTACAAAGTGTTGGGTAAACGGATATTTTTCATTTTAGACTTTAATGAAGTGAGCTATCAACTTAAATAATAAGGAAATATTCTGACACCATTAAAGCATTACTGGGTGCGCTAGACGCTTACAGGTCCGCTTCCATTTCCAATCAGCCTCCATCAGAGTCACCTGCGTACCTTTATTTATAACCAGCTTTCATAGCAGTCAGTAGTGCCAGATTATTACGAGCCGTAGTCGAGTTGTAAAAAAAAAAAAAAAACAAAGAAGGGGGATGGTGGAATTTTTTATTTGGAAGTATACCTAGCCTAATTAATATAGACTATTAACCTTAAGCAATATGCTACATGTTGTTGTTACATGTCAGCTACGCCGGTCATTGACCTTGACTGACGCACTTTCAGTAGAATTGCTTTCATCAATTAAATTGAAACACCTGAAATGATTTTCAAAATCTGAACAAACTGCTTACAAATTGAAATACAATAGACTAAGAGTTAAAATGAAATAAACCTATATAAAATCTAATAATTTTACTCACCTTTCAAATATTCATTTAGAGTATTTATTTTATAAAATAGTTTGTTAATCAGAAAATCAGTATTGCTTCTATTGGCTAATTTATCTAAGCTGGGCTACATGCTGTCAATGAATCAGTTAAAACTATTTAACAGGCCCGTCAAACTATATTTACCATTAATCGGATGTCAGGCATTCCTCAAGTCAGATGAGGGACCTTGCAGTCAGATGTCAACATTAAATTCATTTATGACCATTGGCCAGACGCTTACATCACATTTGGCAGGGGTAGGTAAGATATTAATCTTAACACGTGTCTTAAATTGCTTAATTAAAATGCATTTTTCAAACCTTAGATTTTCTCCTCCGGGTTTCCTCTGTTGTTCCGAGAATTACCTCCCCTCTCGCGGGAGCGTGCATCACCCTAAACTAACGCCCATTGATAAGTTAACGGATTGAAAAATGAACAAAAAGGGAAATTTTAAGCATATGCCTAATGTTTTTTTATATTTCTTATACATGGATGCCTTAAAATGGATAGTTTTGGTGGACAGATAAACTCAAATTAATAGGATTTTACTTGTATGGAGACACGTTTTGGTCGATGTGCTACTGCCAGTGTGCGATGAATAAATTCTCTGCTCAGTGGATGCCAGTTCCCGATTTTGCTATCAACACCATTCTAGATCACTTAGAACCTTGAACCTGCCGAAGATTCCCTCCCCTTCTTTTCACATTTATTGTCCCAGACTTATGAAATTCATACCACAATCACAAATATGATTATGTGGAGAAACTTGCATAATTTTAATTCAAACTAAGCAGGGGAGGGAGATCTGTGCAACCTAGAACCTGGAACCTGCGGAAGATTCCCCCCCGTACTTATTTTCACATTCCCTCAGCTCGTGTTGTCTTTGCCACTTGGCCGTGATGCTGTTCAGAACAGCATCAGCTGCTACACTGGATGCGCCACTGAGGTCGAAAAGGAAATCGCATATTTCCTTTACGCCACGGTAATTTGGTCAGGCTACTCGCAAGCACACAGCCTGCCAAATGTTGAAAGGGCAATATTATTGCCATTACTGTTAATATATAATAGAAATTTACACATTTAGTGATAAGATGTCACAGGGGATGGTATGGAGGGATGGTCATTTAAGAAGGGGGATGATTTTTAAGATTTTCTAAGAAGGGGGATGGCGTCCCCCCTTAACACGAGTACCAAGTATAAGCCATTATTGCAAGTTTTTATCAGTATTCCTGTTGCCTGTCAGCCTTCCTGATCTGACCTGTATCTGCCTCCTGATTCTCTGAGCCTACCTGAACCCAGTCAGAGCTTTCATAGTGTATTTCGGATCTCTGACCTGTTTTCTGTGCATTAACCTCGCTCTCCGTTTCTCCCCTGGATTGTCTCTCAGCTCTTGCAGTCCGTACTCTTTATTGTCTCCTTGGTCATTCTGCCTGCATCTTCTCTCATGGATCTGACTCTGTCCTTTTTCTTGGACCAATGATTAACTGTCAAGAAGGATTACCTACAAGACATACGGCAGTTTCACATTCCAATAAACTATTAAGCACCCTTTGTTGTTTCTCATAGAGCCATAGTCTCTCCGGCCTCGACTATCGCTGGGCCTCCTCCTGGTGGAATGTGCGTGGAACACCTCCCAAGGAAAGCGTCCAGGGGGCATAAACAAAAGATGTCAAAGCCACCCCAGCTGACTCCTCTAAATGTGGAGGAGAAGCGGGTCTACTCTAAGCCTCTCCTAAATGACCAAACTCTCTATCTCTAAGGAAGTGCCCAGTCACCCTTTAGTCAAAGGTCATTGATTCTGGGATCTTGTTCTTTCTGATCCAGATTTCATGACCATAGATGAGGATAGGAACATAGATGGCAAATTGAGAGCTTCGCCTTTTTACTCAGCTCTCTGTTCACCTCGACAGACCGATGCAGCGTCGGCATTATAGCAGTAGCTGTACACTAAGTGAGCTGTAACATCTATTGTGATATTGCTTATGCATTGCTTGATATTTAAGTTTGAAAAAACTCTATATGATCAAAACATGGATTTACAAGGTTTAGAGCAAAATATGAATAGACTTTTGCTGCATTTCTTCCCCCCTTACTTCCTAAAACACTTAATTTTCTGTCAGACATTTGTTACTTAAAGGCCACTACTACTATCAAAAGAATTAAATAAAAATAATAAGGTCATGAGTTGCTAATCTCATTCTCATTTGTATGAGACATGATGTCCAGACCCACTGACTAAGAGGAACAACACACCAGAAACACACACAAACATCTGTAAGGTATTTAAAATACTAGAAAACTATAACTCAAAACGTAGTTTTACTTGAACAGCATTTGAATCTTTGTCATGAAAAATTATCTTTCTCAAATTTTGTCTTATTACAACCTGAAGCTTTCATATTTTAGTAGGATTTCAAGTGACAGAGCAACACAAAGTAGTGCAAACTGACATGGTTTTCTTTTTATTATTAGATGAGTTTGGCCCACAAATATTTAACCCCTTTACATAAATACACATAAATGAGTACAACGCATTTGCCTTAAGGAGCCTTCTAATTAGTTATTACAATATGTGTAATTTAATGCTCACACAGCTGTTCTTGATTCTTTAAGATAATTATTGAGAAAACTATTCCATTAAGATCGTAACTTAAAAGTTTTTCCTGCAGTTTGCAATGGATATAGGCCTTTGCCCTCCATTGAGGTTGCAACATCACCACCCAGGGTGGAGATGTTGGGTTGGGGGGAATGGGTGGGATGGGGTGTGTGGTAGGGGTTCAATTAGGTCAATTGTTACAGGTCAGTGGTAAAGATGGGGCTGTAGAACCAGGCTCTCCTACAATGAACTAATGGGCAATAGTCTATTTTTTTTTTTCAAAGTATTGCTTGTTAAGAAACAAGTAGGGCTTGATATTCCCACCGCTGATGAAACTTTTAGTTTATAATGCTGCCCTGGTAGAGAACAAAATGGTTGGTGTGCTACAGAAAAAGTCAGGAAAATATGCTGCAAAACCTCCCCTGCTTAAGAAAGGTTATGCTCATAACATTGCGAGCTCAAATCTAAACATGTCATGCAGCAGATCTAAGAACAATGTTGACTGAAGCAGGTATGGAAAACCAAAAGGGACACAAATTTAATAAACTAGAAAGTATCATTCTAACTTTTGTTGCATGCATCAAAGTAAAGAAATTATCTAGATTTTTTTATATGATTAGTCATTAAATATTGCATTTGTAATCATAAAATAAAATCACTACAAAATATTGTGCTTTGTAATTACAGAAGTCTATATGACAGAGTGTTAAAGAAATCCTGAGTTTTATATTTTTGCCTTTCAAATCAAGGCTATTTTTTTAAAGTAAAGTCTGTATTTGTAAGGTGCTCTGCAGCTGACTTTAATGGTGTGCTTGAGCACAATGGCAAACATTGTATTGTATTATAAGAAATAATGGTTTTATGTGTGATTTTACTAGCTATCTGATTTATATTAAAGTTTATATTTAAGTAATTTCCCTCTGGAATTATTAAAGTATTTCTGATTCTGATTCTGATATTAGATTTGCTGATTTAAATACAAAATAATAAATCAACGCATTAAAAAACTGAATAAAAATACTTTTTTTTTTTAGATATGTAATTTACAATGCTAGTCGTATTTTGATATCATAATCAAATAATATAGCAGCTGTATTATTTATTTTTTATCTTTGGGACCTGTTTCCCTGTTGGAATGTAATCTAGAAACAGTTACACACACCACAATACAAATTCCAAAAAATGGAGCAAATATAAGGATTAAAAAATATACAAGTAATGGGTGGATCATATTTTCTTAGCAGGCTCAGTGAGCCCAATCAGTATATGTAAAAGTAAATTGATCTATATATAAGGGAATCTAGCAGAAAAGCTTCTTGGACTTAGAAGTACATTCATTATCTTAGCTGATGTATATAGATGAGTATTAATAATTAGGGCAAGTAGGGTTCATCCCTTAGCTTTGCATGTGCATGGTGGAAGTATTCCTTCTTTGAGTTATTGACTGGTTTATTACACACTTCTCCAGTTTCCCAACGCAAATCCATATTGGTGAGGGACGGGTGGCCCAATAATGCTGCCAATGATTTACTGTTAGAGCTCTGGCTGTCATTCCCTCATTTTGATAAATGACAAGGATTTCTCTGTGGCTGCCGGTGTGTGAGGCAGCGCATTCTCATGGTGGGCGAGCTAAATAAAACAAACGGTCAATCTTATAGGTTTACGTGCTTTGCCGGTTGAGTGTGTCCCCATGTTCCAATCCGGATCAAGCAGTTACCTAATCCTTGCAGGGTACACAAACAGTCTTCGAGCAACTGAAGATAATCAATCCAAATTAGGGACAGACCAGTGAACTTGCTGCAGGTGCCATACATTATCAAAGTAGTCTGAATGTCAGTTGAGATGACATCCATCACAATTTTAGCTCTACTTTCCTTTGCTTGAAATATAGTGGAGAGGGTAAAAGTAATGGGGACAGTAGGTGTTCCCATTGTCACGTGTTGCTAAAGTGATCATGTTCAAACAAGATGGGTCTGCGTCATTCTATTTACGGTTGGATACACCAGATGTGATAAAGGAGCCAGAAGTGATGATCCATTCCTCTTTTCCCCTCTCAAGGCAAACACCATTGAGTCAAACATCTGTTGACATCCTTTATCTTTTCTCCCTGTCTCCTCATTGCCTCTCTTCCTCCTTTCAAAAACCACTTTCCCCTTTCTTTCATGCCCTGACAGGGAGCTGACATCCAAAGTTTGAAAACTCCGTTAGAAAGGGCAGGAGAGAATGCGCGTGGGGAAAAAGTGTGTTTTTGTATATGCTCTTTTTGTGACTGTGCGAGTAACGGGGAGCGAACGACACAAAGAGGGGGTAGACAAAGCCTTGATATTAACCCTGAGATGGTAAGCTTGAGAAGTGAAAGCTGCCTTGACACAGAATGCATTTGGTTGTGTGTTTGTGTCTGCTTGTAAAATTTTAAAATGTTCTTAAAAAAATTATGCATTTTAATTTATCTGTTCCTAACTACAGTATTGGTAACTACATGGTTGCATGTGATGGACATGTGCAGCAGCAGTGGAAAATAGCGGTGACACAACATAAATTAAAAGCCTGATGAAAATTTAACCATCCTTTAAGGGTGAAATAAATGTGTTTATTGAATTATAATTTTGCATATTCTTTTCTGCTCAGTTAGATACTATGGGCCTGTTTTACTAAGATCCCAAACAAAAATTACATATGTTCAAGTTAATTACTTGACTCTTTTATGTTGTCAAAAGACATATTAGCTGCAAGATAATTTTCCGCTTGATCTGTTAGTGGTGATCAAAAGTAGACTCGGACAAGAACAAGATGAAAAACCAACTGCCACAGCCACTCCACTTTTAAAATAAATCCTGCGTTGCTAGAAAGCAAGCTACTTTGGGAGACACCACTAACTAAATGTGTACTGGAGTGTTCCATCCAGACACAGGAAAATGCACTTTACAAGATGTTTTTCCATAGGTGATGTGGTACAGTATGTCTTATATTTGTGACTGGTTCTAAATGAGCATTTAAGTCATGCAACAGCTCAGAAAATGGCATTGCTGTATACAATATGTATCCACTGTTGTAATTTTAGATAATTTAAACATGTTGAAACAGAAGATTTTCTCTCTTACTGTTGTCTGATATTGTACCAATGCCTTCCTTTTGCCAGCATGATCACAAACATTTGTCAGTAAACATTTGTCTTTATACTCCCAAACCTTTAGTAGATTAGGGCCACAGTCATTCAGGAGAACACATGCAATATTTATAAAGAGGTTTTTTTTCAAGTTGTAGGTGGAACTTGTTAGTTCTGCCTGCTTTGCTTAATCTGTTCTTGCAGTCAAACAGGAATCAATGTAGTGTTTACTCAAGGCAACAAACATAGTAGTACCCCTAAAAAATACAATCTGTTTCACAATCTGTAACAAGAACAAACCTATTTGCATTCTATACTTAATGAAATTTTAAAAAAATCCATTCCAGTTATCATAGGATGTCAGCCTACGTAACTTCTCAGAGAAAGTTAACTGCTGTTGGGTGTTTTGCTCTGGCTGTTTCCAGTACCTCAAATCATTAGAAGTGATATCTTTCTTCTTCCCTGGAACTGGAACTATTTGACCTAAAATTTACCATAACAAAGCTGCTGATGATGTAGGCCACTAAATGTCTGGTCAACATGTGTTTGCAGCAAATAGAATGACTTTAAGTGGTCACTGATGCTTTAAAGCCTATTGAGTCATTAGCCAGCTTTGGTGAAAGCTGTGGTTGCATCTGTATTGTAGGCTGTAGTAGAGCTTGTTCCTACCATGGGGTTGGACTCTGTTTATGATTTTCATGGCAAGGATCCCACATGGCTACTGTACACTAGTGGAAAGAAGGGGATTTGGTTTTTGCACCAGAGGGTCTCATCTTGTTTGGCTCTTTTCTCTGGCTTGAGTGACAATCTCTGCCACAAGTACAGGACTTTAAGTATTTACTAAGTATTCAGTGCTTTATATTCGGTGATTCAGGAGCACCGTACTAAACAAGTAGCACGCAAACTGCTAAGTAAAATGACTACATTTTAATATATTTCATCTGTGTTTACATACATAAAACTGATGGAAATATGTTATTGGCTTAAGTTGTTATTAGTAGTTAGCTCATTCAATGACCACAAATCGCTGTCGTTTTTTTCAGCAGGCAGATTAAATTAACTTTGCAGCTTCATTCATTACTGAGCTCCGATTTCTGAGACAAAATAAAAAGCTGCATTAACTGTGCCCTGGCTCAGTTTTTCTTTAGTCATGTTTAAGATATGTTCCTTATTCAGTTTACAGAACAAGCAATCAGGTCTTTTGAAATGAAATCAAATATTTTTGGAGAGAGTAATTTTCTGCTAAAACTAACCCAAGAGGTAGTGATGTTAAGAGATGCACAAGAAAGCACAAGCTTTCAATTGCCACCCATATTTCACCTGCTTCTCCATCAGCTTCACCAAAAATGTTAATATAGTATAAGCTTTATGATTGTTAAGACATTAAAAGTTCTGGAACTTCATTACACCAACCCATACTTTGAAAAATAACAAATTGACAAAGTTTATAGAACAGAGAAGAAAGTGAAAAACTGCTTTACTGAAGGACAGAAGATGACAAGACAGCGGTTTGAGGGGAAAGGAAAGCCAAGAATATGAAAGGCTGGGCATTAAACAGCGGCATAAAATGACAGAGAAAAAGGGAGAAAAAATGTACACTGTAAGCCAGTGTGAAAGAGAGAAGGAAAAGGGTGATGAAGGAACTAAAAGGGGTAAGAGGCAGAAATACAGCACAGAGACAGGAGGAAAGAATTTCAAGACAGCTTCAGTTATGTCGAGAAAAAAAATGCTGTTTAAATTGCGTAAAGCATGGAATCATGTAGATCTTCAGAGGAAATATATAATCGTATAGGCAAGAGTAACACCGATGTACAGACTGACTCCAAAGCTTGATTACTTATCCTTCCTCGTTTCGCTCCCTTTTGTCTTTATACCTCTCCTCAAACCTTAGAGCTCAAATGAAGCCATGTAGCTTCCTAATTACTTCATTTACATAAACATACATACTGTGGAAGACCGAAGGATGTTGGCTGTGAACAGAGGAAGAAAATGAGTTTGGGGGGAATGAGGGGCAGATATACAAGTGGAGAAAAGAGGAGTGAGTTCTACAGTGGAGTTAAAAAAAACAGAAGTTATGAAGCTTGAGAAATAAAAAATACTCTTTATAATGATGCTATTCTCATTTCTCTGTCCTTTTCTTGTTTCTGTACTGTCTGTGTGGTATTCATTCCGTTGCTGCCTGTCTCCCTTTCTTAATGTTGCACACTTCCTGTAGGTTCAGTAGCTGAATACCGACAGCTATTGTTCTGCTCCTCCCCCATGTCATATCCCTCACTTTTCTCCTCAGTTTTCAGCACCGTCTCTGGCATCCTTCTCTAAGATTCCTTCCTTCTCCACGTCTCTCGATCTCATCCTCCTTCTCTTCCTTTCCCTGCCACCGTTCTCTTGTAGAGTGCTGCGTCAGGTCTTTTCACCCTCAGCAGTGTGAAATGAGATTTGAATATGGCTCTTGGAGCATTTGTGGTTCGCCTTAGCCTCCCACTCATTCATCCTCACACACATACTGTACAAACTAACATACACACACAGAGTAAAATAAAGCCTCTTGTAAAATTAAAGGAGTGTGATGCCACGTGCCGAGCAGAGGAAATAAGGCAAGCACAGGAAGCTTAGGGAGACAGGGAGGACAGAAAGGTGAGGAGCAAGGAGGACAGGGAAGCCTAGGAGGGGGATGTGTGAAACACAAGGCTACAGTGGAGTCATGAATATAAAGAGGGGATCAGTAAGAGGGAATAAGGGGAGAATGGTTGAAAATAAAACACCGATAGAAGATCAAAAAGAGAGACATTTTTCATTTTTAATGCTCATAGCTTTCTTAACATGTTTAGTGGAAAACCTCCAATGTAGCCTCTTTCCCACTCAACATACTGGGTTAACCCGCTAGCAATCGCAATTTGGCTCCCTTCCCATTGGCATAAAAAGCTGGGTCTAACCCCCTGCTGGCAAGCTGCGTGGTCTCTGTCACCCCGTCGCTGCGTGTCTGGTGGATATGGCAGGCTGTTTTGACATTTATTATATTGACTGAACATATATTTCAGACATCTCAAATGCATTTCTTCCTATCTAAAGTAAACATTTCACATAAATTTTTCCCACTCCCAACACACAGATTCTTCCCAAATAATAAATAAATAAAGTGTACGCACATTTGCACATAAGACTCACATCCAATAATCCCAGGACCAAGGACCCGGCACCCCTTTGGAATTGACATTTCCAATCCGGAATTTCCACAATTCGGTTGGACAGTTAGAATTCCAGCCAGGCTACCTATTTTTAGCTAACAGGAGTGGCACCGGAATCATTGCTGTTATAGCCCATTGGCTCAAAGGTTCAATGTGTTGTACATTCCAATATGATTCCTCAGCTTAAACCAGTTTTGTGTATTCACCTCAGACCATTGGTGTTTCTTGTTTTGGACCATTATCAGTAGAAAAGAAGTTTATGATGTCATAACTTGAATCTGAGGCTGCAACAGAAAGGGTACGTAAGCAGGTTAACAAACGTTCAGAATAGCTTCACTCCATTATAATGCCAGTAAAGGCAGCTCCTTTGTTTCCTGGCTTCTTCTATTGGATGAACTGATTAATTAAGGTGTACCTGATCTCAGTAGCAATGACGACCACGGCCAGACACACCTTCATCAGTTCATCCAGTAATTAAAGATGGGAAAAAAGCTGCCATAAATTTAGGAAGTAGGAGAGTTGTGCATAGAGCCCATTTGCCTCTAAAAGCCTCTCTGCAGACAAAGGTGTGTTTTGAGGCCATGTTTACTAAAAATGAGTGAGGAAGGCAAGGCAAGAAAGCAGGGGTGTTAGTGATTGGAAGGAAGTCTTTTAACACCACACAGGTGGAATTCAATTAGTCTGATGAGCATTCAGCTTTGTTCCCTGCAAAAGAAAAAAAAAGACAGAAGAAACTTGTGGAACAGAGGGGTCATAAAATTCAATGTTTCTTTTCTGATGCTCTGATCAACAAGTCATCTCTCTGGGTGTCCTGCCTGAGTGTCCATATGCGTTGAGTTCCTGTATGTGATTGGTTGATTTACAATTTCTGTTGGTAGCGGATTTATCCGGTGTGTATAATAAAGATGCATGTATACTGAACTACTCTGACATTGCCACTTTCCAGAGGAACATAACACTCATACCCATTATGGTCCTTATTACACAGTGTGCAATTTCTGTCTCACTTTTCCATCTGTCAGCTTCTCCCAATTACCTTTCTAACTCTACAATTGCTTCTGGCTCTATTATTGTTGCAATGAATTGTTTGCAAATTGGATTAACGATATGTATTTCTTTTTATTTACAATATATAGGGATATATTTCACAAAAACACAACCTGGAAAGTTCTTCTACCAGAATCCCTAAACATGTTTAAAAACTGTGTTAACTATAAAAAAAACTATAAAATCTTATCCCAATGTCTTTGTTAACATTCTTTCTGAAAAAGAGACTATCATTACAATAAATTAATGGTATTGCAATAGGAAGTATGTTGTTTGATTCCAGCTCTCCCCTATTACATGTTGATATGCCTCAGAGATCAGTCTGCTTCCCAATTATCTAACACAAATAACTGAAAATGAGAAATGAATTCCATGGTAACACAAATCAATAGGCAATTATACATTCTATTAGTTTTTTTGTTTGTTTTTTTTGGATAGCTGGTGATACACCCACCTCACCAACCAATTGGTTTCCTCTTAACATAAATGATAGCTTAACTATTATCCAATTAAAATATTCTGCAATAACTCTAAACACAGATCTTGCCTTTGTTAAAACAAAGTCATTGCTTTATGACATCTGCAGAGTTCTAATTTTTCACGTTTATCAGTTCATGAAAACATTTTGGTCATTAGTATAAAATGTATTAAACCTCAAAGACACAGATATGATCTGAAAGCAGAGCTGTCTGGGAATTTACCTACAAATATTGCTGAGGTTTTTATTTATAAATTCTGTTTAAATAATGATAATTAATAAGTAAAAATTATAAATGTTGCACCAAAGACTAAAACCTTCAATATCTTTAAAGAATATGACAAGGTTTGTTTTTCAAACCCAGGGAGTCTTAAATTATTCACTGTTTTTTTAATTCAATGTATTGTTGTGGTAGTCAATTATCTGTGGAGGAAAAAATACATTTGCAAGTGTATTTAGCAGTAAATCACACATTTGTATGAATCCTGCCACCAGAAACCTTTAATCTTACAGATTAAATGCCTTTAGCTCTGTGGTCTCCCCAAGCATAAAAAAGTACATATTTTTATATATTTCTCCTATAATCTGCATACAGATTACAATACACTGCATGTTAAAGCTACAGTGTGTAATTTTCAGCGACATCTAACGTC
>NW_015151337.1:88480-106502 GCF_000732505.1 Cyprinodon variegatus
CAACGCAAATATTAAGGTTAAGAGGCTGAGCTCGTAGATGATGATAAATAACATAGTTATGTATAATATATTACATTTCTGACTGTATATCCCTGAAATTATTACACACTGTAGCTTTAAGTAAAAGTCATTAAAATTTTGATACTATTACTAATTTATGAATTTTAGTTTTACAAAAGTTTTTTAGTAATGTTAATTTATAAAACCATTTGTTTTTATATTAAAAGGGTTAGCACAAAAATAAACAAGACAAACGACCTTTTACTGTAAGCACACATTCAGTTATTCACTAATCACAACTTAACCTAATATGCATGCCCAACAATTATTGTCTAATCTTGTAAAATAAACAAAGGAGCACAGCTTTATATGATGCTTATTAGTTTGACTGCCTGTGTTTTGATTACAAACAAAGAGCTTTAGAAGATGAATGCTGCTATGACCTACCTCACCATAAGTCTGCAGCTTGCAGAGTGAAGCATCTTTTCCACTAAAAATATTCTACTGAACTTAAAATCTGCTTCCTGATATTTGATTGGATGGAAGAATATCTTGTTAAAATAATCTGCATGCCATCACACAGTATTTAAACAAGGCAAATTATTTCAGTGTATGTTAAAATTCTTCATATAATAAAATACTGAGCCATGATAATTCATGCATTGACTGGTATGTATCTTTCATTACTTATTCTTTTATCTTTTTATTATCATTACACTGTCACAATTACAGCGCAACGATATTCCCTCTCTGTATTTAACCCATCCTTTGGCGAGTAGTGGACTGCCATTTGTCGGAGCAGTGTGGGGTTAAGGGTATTTGCTCAGGGAGCCACAGTGGCAGTCTGTGGGTTTCAAACTCAAAACCTCAGGATTCCATGCTCTATGCCCTAAACACTAGGCCACCACTCCCCATCTATTGTAGGGCATTTAAGGTTTCTTATTTTAATTTTTTTTTTTTCATATTTCTTAGGTATTTTTAGCAGAATGCCAAAATCCACCGCCATCGTAAATGTTGCCTCTAACTCTTGAGAAAAAAAAGACTTCTCGATTTGCTCAGCTGGACTAATTTAAGTAGATCTAATGTGGTTGACCCCTGGTGGTGTGAGAGGCCTGTCCTGCATACAAAATAAATTGATTTTAATGACCCCATCTGCACCTAAATCCCTTCCTGACTTCTGAAATCTTATTGATGTGCATTAAATAATTTACATTAGCTCTTGCCAACACCCTCTCAGTATTTTCTTTAGATATGTAGACTACTCTATCACAATGTTGAGCTCTTATCACCCTTTTTCATTACTTCTATCAACTTTCATTAAAGTTGATTTTTATTACATCCGACCAGTGGAGTTTTCAATTATCTACTGAAGAGTAACAGAATCCGCTTTCAGTTGTTTGATTTAATTTTTTTTTACCATTTATCATTAGAATAATGAAAATTATTCATGATTCGTTCATTTGATAAAAACGGCATATTCATCAAATATCTGCTGTACCATTAATGTTTATATCAAAGAGCAGCTAAAAGACACTTCTAGTAATAAAGCAATTTTGCAGATTTGAAAAATGCTTTATATTAAACTTGAATATAACAGAGGTTTTAAAAATGTGGTCCAAATTTCAGACACTACAGCAGTGTGAATTATTGCTCTAAAATGTGTAAATATCTCACATTTGAAACAGAGGAAAACACACCTTAATGTATTCAGATATTATCAGGCCATTTGTTTTATAGAAACACTAACAAACCTGCTAACCAAATTTTTCTGAAGCTGATATTTAATCTGAAATATCTCACCTTCTGAACTCCACAAAAACCATCATGTTTTCTCCAAATAGTTGATGAAGCAGGACACAGCAACTGAGACACAAGAGGAGAAGAAGTGGAGGGAGCTAAATAAGTCCAAGGATTTAGAAAAGTCCAGGACGAAAGCTGGTGACCAACATTCTGAAGAGCAAAAAGGGAGCATTTAAAAGCTCTAGATGCAGAGTGAGGACAAATGAGTTAAATGAATATGTGATAAATCAATTGCCATGTTTCCATTGCAAATGTGTGAGAAACTGTGAAAATGTACATTTTGACAATTGCAGTATTTTGATTAAATAACAAATGCAACTAAATTGCATATCAATATGTTTGTTTGCATTCAAAAAAACATGGCGACAGCAATTAATGAGATATACATCCATATTACAGCCATGCCTCTACAGTGGTGGGCTAACATCATCCACTAACTAATTTCACTCTTCTTTTTTCGTTATGCAAGATAGTAAAGTCCAGGTGCAGATCATGGAACTCTAGTGATGACAGAAAAAGTGTTTCCTTTGCAGTTTTGTGAAATATAAGAATTTTGACAAAACTGAAAAACAACCTTGTAAACCGTAAAAAGAAAATAGTTTTAAGTACAATCTTCCCCTGGTTTTTAGGTTGTATATTTGGTGGTATGAAATTTACACTGTAGAAAAACTATTTTATAGTGTCACTCTAAGAGTGCCACCACTGACAAACACACATTTGTCTGTTAATTTGCGTCTTCTTTTTTCAACACGCTTCTTGCACCCCTGTTGGCTATTTGCCATGAACCGCATGACTGTGCCATGATCCAGCTTCACAAGCTTGGCAATTTCCAAACTGCTGCACCCCTCTGAAAGACATCTGACAATTTTTGACTTTTCAGAGTCTGTCAAATCTCTTTTCTGACCCCTTTTGCCAAAGGAAAGGAAGTTGCCTAATAATTAAGCACACCTTATATAGGGTGTTGATGTCATTAGGCCACACCCCTTCTCATTACAGAGATGCACAAGACCTGATTTACTTAATTGGTAGTTGGCTTTCAAGCCTAAACAGCTTGGAGTAGGACAACATGTATGGATGATGTGGTCGAAATACTCATTTGCCCAATAATTCTGCACACAGCGTATACATAGATCAGTTGCTCTATGCATATATATCTACCTCAGATTGAGACAAGAAACAAGGATGATAGGTTTGCTAAAAGTCTTAAAGGGACCTTGCAAATGAATCAGATAGCTTTCTTTTTATTGGTCCCCTTTATTTGCTTTTTATGTCACGCTTACTAACTTTCAATTAAAAAGTCAATAATGTTTAAGTGCTCTACATGACTCCTGTCTGTCCCATTAATTATCTTAGTGTGTTGTGTAACATCAGTAACACAAAGGTGCTGATATTTTCAAAGAGATCCATGTGAGATTTAATGAGTTTTTCTACTGTGTCAATCAGCGAAACATTGTGCAGCCAAATATTCTGATCAAAGTCTAATTGACCAAAAAATACCTCTGCTCAAGAGTAAATAGATACATTTACTAAGGTCCAGTGGGTAATGAAATGTTTTAATCCAACTAGCTGAGAGGAAGATGAAAAAAATGACAAGGACAGCAGGACTAGTCAGCCTCAGTGCTCGCAAAGTGTTTTTCTTAATCTAAAACAAACATTAAAACAGAATTATTTATAAGAATACTTTGATGGGTCTATCTGGAGAAATAACTTATGCTCTGGAGAAAAGGCTCTTTTCCCAATTTCTATCTCATATTTTGTGTTCCCTTTTTTTGAAAATATGTTGATCTCAATTTTGGAGAAAACAGCTGGCAGAAAAAGACTGACAGGAAATAAATTAAACAGGGAAGTTGGAGAGAGAAGGTCCCGTAAGAGGAGAAAAAAGAAACACAAAAACGCAAGCACACTGATTTTGTGACAGCGGGCAGAGAGGCCGTTCTACGCTGTCAAGCATCAGATCCCTCAGGACTGCTTAAGCACATTAGCCCTTTCCACTGGGGTGCACTGAAGTGATTAGCTTTGCTTCAGCTTCAGGACAGAAGATGTGGGGAAGACATCCATAAATACACATACACAGATAAACATCTAATGACACAAACTTGGGTGTACAGGGTGCATATTAAACTACAATAATTAATAAATAAATGGAAAAGAAAACATTTAAGCTTTCCAACAATTAGAATCTAATATATCAGCCTTAGCGTGTTAAAGTAAGTATAATAAAGATAAATTAGACTGCTTTAATTGTATTGAAAAATCTTCCAGGAGAATTTGTATTCTGTAGTCAAATATAATAAAAACTGCATATTTTCCAAGATAAATAATATATGCCAATCCTGAAATAATGATTTTATTCTGGAGAATTCCAGATAGGTACATGCTGATAATCCTGCTTTAAAGTAAAAGTCTGATCATATCCAGAATACACTTCTGAAAGTACTTTCAGTATGAAATTATTACATATCTTTCAATAAATTATAAGTGTTATGATTATGAGTAATTTAATTTGACTGTGCTTTACCGGAGACCACCTTGTTTGTCCGAGAACACCACTGCCACCTACTGGTTTGTGACGTCACGGTGCGATATCGCTGTCGAGCAAGTCCCAGTGCTGTATCTGGTGTTTGTCACAACGCACTATTATCCATGATGGCGACGACCAGTACACAATGCGAAGCAGAGAGTAACAGATTAATGACGTGTTTTTTCTCTGGACAGAAGTTGTATTGCACATCCTCCCTCTTCAAGTAGGCAATCCAACAATGTAGGCAATGAAACTATGGTAGATCATGAATTGGAAAGGTGAAATAACTAATTTTTTTTTTCACTTTTACACAATGTATTACAACATCCAACTGCCATGCATGTGGGCATTGTCAGTCTAACTACAGCTCTCGAATTTCTATGGTGAAGTCCTCTGGAAATCTGGAAATTGTGGATTGCAGGGGTGTCTATTAGCTCCCGTTGATTTCGCTTGTAAAGTGGGAAGAATAGCGCTAGGCTTACCGCATTGTGAGGTCACTGCCGCAAGATGTGTCATGGTCCTAGTCTGATTGTTCCTGTTTTCCTTTGTTATCGATTGGTTGTCCTCTGCTGCCCTCTTGTGTCCTCCCTTCCTCTGTTTCTCTGTCCTGCCAAGCACCTGCTGCCAATTTCCTCGTCAGCTCTCTCTCTGTCTCTGTCCCCTTTAAAAGTCCTCCCTGTTCAGTTCCTGTTTGCTGGATCCNATGCGAAGCAGAGAGTAACAGATTAATGACGTGTTTTTTCTCTGGACAGAAGTTGTATTGCACATCCTCTCTCTTCAAGTATGCAATCCAACAATGTAGGCAATGAAACTATGGTAGATCATGACTTGGAAAGGTGAAATAACTAATTTTTTTTTTCACTTTTACACAATGTATTACAACATCCAACTGCCATGCATGTGGGCATTGTCAGTCTAACTACAGCTCTCGAATTTCTATGGTGAAGTCCTCTGGAAATCTTAAAAAACGAAAAATATTGGTTTTATTTTCTTACTAATAATGCTAAATTCATTAAATCACCACAAACGTATTAGTTTTAGGTATAAATAATGACCCACTGGTTATCGGACTTTTCCTTTAAAATATTCAATAAAAATACCAACATTAGAAGAAAAAAATGTATATAGAAATTCATATTTAAAAAAGAAATCTACTTTGATTCTCAGAACAGTAAAGCAAAGTTTGTGCAATTTTATTTATTTTCTGGTATATCTACTAGGACTTTGTTTTTTGTTTTACATCATATTCTTGCAGCGAAATGGACACTGGAATCTTAGAAAAAGGAAACGAAAGAAAACCTTCCAAACACTCGTAATTAACATCATAGAGTGTTAAAGTCGTAGGGAAACAGCAGTTTCAACACTTGCATTTCCGAATTCTCCCGAGTGGTGCCTGACTTTACACGGGTGAATAAGGTGAATGTGATTGTTCGTTTATCAAGATGGCGGGATTGTTGTGGTGGAAGGTTCCCAAGCAAGTTTGGTTGTGGCCGGTTTGTCAGAAGCATCTTGCTAACCAGTTAGCAACTTGGTGTTTGTAGGTTCCCAAAGGAAAATTGCATTGGGACCAAGTACCACTTAGCAACGACATGTCAAGGAACGCTATGGAGAGCGGAAACATGCAAGAAGAGAAGGGTTTTGTGTCAGAGGTCGTCATACTGTACATTTTTTATTTAGAGGAGGAACGTGGGGACAAAATTGTTGTGGAAGAGGACATGAGGGCGGCTGAAGCTTCGTCTGGTGTAGAAGGCTTTCAGCCGTACATGTTTGAGCCCTTGCCTCGCAACGCTGCCAGTTCTGTTAGCTCTATGCGATGGAGTACACTTGATGCACAGGTTGGGCTTCCCACAGATGCATCGGTTGCGAAGTTTCTACTTGATAGGTACCGTTTGACATGCTATTTGGAGAAATCCATTTCACATCACTGCTAGTAAAATGAGGAGAAATGGGCTTGTGCATGCTCTCGCACGCGTTTATTAGGCATTCCCTCTTGGGAGCAGGTACACGGTTGTGCATGTGCGTTTTTTATTTTAAGGGGAGAAGGCGGGTCTTTGAAACATCCTCCACTATACCTTTAACATGCACTGGTGGGGCATTGCTGGTCTGAAGAGTGTGGGAGGCTCCCTTTGCAGATGCTCTAAGTGATCAATTTTGGCAAAGCAACATTCAAAATTCACTGCTATAGACATGCTAGGAAAACCTATTAAACAGTGACCTTGCAAAAAGTGTTTAACCAAAAATATGCAGTTGTTTTATATAAGCCCCTTTTCTACTGCTGTACAAAAGCCTAAGGATTCTCAAATGCCCAAAGCTTTGCAAATCATGCTTTGCTTTTCCATACAGAAATACCCAACTAATTTGCAATACAGATGTTCTGTCCATTCTGCAAACACCATCAGAGTAGCATAAACATAGTCAATATGCATGCTCCAGCATGCGCTTATAAATTTATTCTGTTTTAAGCTCAGAATACATAGAGAAGCAGTCAGTTAACCATACGCAACAAAAAAAAAACAAGAAAAAGTAACTAATTAAATTATTTTTTGTACGTAAAGGGATACACGTGTATTAAGATACTTTAAAGTCTATTTAGAGAAAGATCGAGCTGCAGCTGCAGCAAACTACAAAACTTATCCAGTACAAAACACACCTCCCGCCTAACCAATCATTGATGATTTTATTTTGGACATCACATCATCTTGGATACTACGGCTGGGCAGAGCAGAAGGAAGATTAATTGAAGTGAATCAAACGTGAAGGTATGTGGATCTTACAGGTTAAATGTATGATCTGAAAGGCTAGCTGTATGACACGTCAAGGTGTCATACAGGCTAAGTATATGAGGATGGAACACAATTTTTTGTTTATTTTATCACACATACATAAAGTAGCCTAGTTAACACTTGTATGATATTCTCTTAAATTTGTGCTACACGTGTGGTGATCTGACAGTGTATGCTGACTCGACAGTTATAGGGTCAGTACATGCTATGCCTATGCTACTCTGAAGCGTATGCTGAACTCACAAGCGCTTTCCTTTCATGGGGCTTTGGTCCCTTAGGCGACCCAGTACTTTGCTCTGCTTAGGTGGGCTGTTGGAAAAGGCATGGTTGCAGGAAGCAATGATTGGTGGATGGTGTGGATTATTTTATGTTAAAACTCACTGCAACTTTGGTTTTTGTTACAACCAACACATACATACACCCATACGGTTTTCGCAGTTGTGTAATTTACTGCTGTTAATTCCTTAAACGTATGATGGAGCACAACAGGTGAAGCTATGACCGTTGGACAGATAATGAGGTTCAGGCTTTTTTAAGCATTTTTTTATATGCACAAAGATCGCATCTACAAAACGTTTGCAGACAGGCTGGTCGTAAAAAATATTCTGCACACCAAAAACAGATGTGGGACAATCTCAAGAAAATGATGCAGGACTACAAGAGTTGACCCAAGAATTTACCCTCCTTTGGTTAACATTTGAATGAACAAAGATGATTTCTTCGGTTGATAGCCATAGTCTAAATGACTAAATTGGTAAAAGACAACTGATTTTTTTCACAGTCTCTACAAAAATTCAAGTTTATTGTATTACACTGTCACAAGTACAAAGTAATGAAATCAACTCTGCATTTAACTTGGGGAGCAATGGGCTACTATGTGCAGTGCCCAGGGAGCAGTGTGGGGGTTAAGGGTCTTGCGCAGGGACCCAGAGTGGCAGTGCGGCTTGAACTCTGGAATCCAAGCACAATGCCCCAACCACTACCCCACCACTCCCAATATAATGTAAAAGACTAAGAAACCTGGTGAACAGGCAAATTACAGCTCTAATTGTTTTAGCTAATTTTAATTAAGTTATAGCCTTGGTTTAAATGACATATCAATTAACAATACCTCCCAGTTCTAGTTATTTAGTATATTGATAATTTTCCACTAAACTTGCACAACACAGCATAGCTCAATGAGTTTTGGAGCCAAATCGTGCATTTCCCAACATCCAACCATTTACTCTACTGTTTTAAACAAACTAAAATCAAACAAAAAACTGACAACCACCAACAGCCAGCTGGACAGTGGACACATGGTAGGTGCTGTCTGCGGGTTGAAGCTGCTTATGCCAATTTCTGCTCGAACCATCTGTGAAGCTCAATAAATCAGGTCAGGCTTACTAATCATCAATGTTGCTATTTCAGCCATCCGCAGATTTCTGGTTTTGGTAAGCAGAAAAACAATCTGATACAGTGTGCTGTTGTTCTAACTAATTGAATTTTGGCTAAATTTACATTCCGAAATACTTTTTTCCAAAAACAGTAAAAACTGTCTTAATGTAACTTCAGCGTTTAAATTGCACTAATACTGAGTTTCTTTTTTTTTCTATGATCGACATGAACCCAGGTGCTTCTTCCTTCAAGGTGAGAGTTCACATTAATGTTATTATAGTACAGGACCTCAAGGATCTGCTGCTAATATCATGCTAAAAAACTCCATAGTACCTTGAGAGCTCTATTAAACTCCATGCTTTATTGATTCAGGGCTGTTTTGACAGTAACGGGAGAAGCAACAAGTTTATAGGCATGAGTTAATAATGTAATGCTGGATCAGTATATGTTTCTTAGTCCATAAAGGAGGGAAGACTATTTTAAAGAAGTTTTGAAAGGGATAAGGTGAAAGGTGTCTTTTCTTTACTCCTTTATGCCATAATAAAGCACCCATGAGGATGATCATGAACTCCTTAATGTGCTGAACATGTTACATTTCAGACTACTTTGGTTGAATGAAAAATAACTACAGTGTGTATTTAGTTATGCAAACTTGTATTCATATCCATTACTGAGTAGCATGGGGAAAAGTTGACGTAACATATTTACAAAAGGAACAATTCACACACTTATCAATAAAGTACTAACCACATTCCATACATCTTTTATTTTAACTCAATGCATCTTTACCTTTTGGATGTTCATCTCCTTTTTTTTCTCTCTCTCTCTCAGTAGTTCCTTTCATTTTTTCGTTTTGTTTCACATCTTTTATCTTTTCACCTGGTGTGAGAGCTGTTTACATCTTGGAGGGTTGTATTTTTGAGTGCAGCACTTGGTGACAACAGTAATGCTGCTCGTGATTGCTTATTCAGTAGAAAAATAAGGCTTTCGAGAAAAAAGTGATAAATTGATTTCACTTATTTTAGTTTAAATGTGCACTCTTTATCTTTCATTTGTCATCATGGTTAAAGGCTGAGTCACCTTCACCTGAAATTCTGCTATCTGCTTCCTAGTAGCATGTTACTTTTTTCTTTACAAAAATACATTAGCTTTTAATTGTTGAATATACCTGAGATTAAACCTGTCATATGCAGTTGCTAGAAATTGTTTAATCTGTTTATTCAGATGAATATTATTTTAAATCTTTTTGAGCAGGATTGTTTGTAAAGAAGGGAATGGTACTTAGGATGCCAAAAATTAGTCTTTTAAAGTAAATTTCTCGTAATTATACATTTGTTTCTGATATGACAGTAGACTTTATGGCCTAAATGGTTCAGTTGGTATAACCAATATTGGTCGTGCACTTTATAAATACCATACCATTTTTTATTGCAACACTGCTACAATCTGAAGGAAAGTGTAAATAATTCCTAAGAGACAACAGAAGGTTAAAGTGAAACTAATTTTCTTCTTTTGGCATGTGTATCTCAGGATGCTAGTTCTTATCTTTAACTTCTTTCTCCTCTCCTCAAAAAGTTTTTCTTTTTACTTGTCATCCAAGTCTACCTCACCTCTCCTTAAGCTACCCTTAACAAGCAGCACAGGCCAAAAGGCAAAGTGAACTTAACATTTACAAAAAAACAGTCTTTTCTGTCAGCTAGCAGGTCTAAAAATACAAATGATTGTTCCTTCTTGTGACTCAGGTCTGGAAATATAAATCCTTTGTCTCATATTCAATGCCTTGCAAGAGTATTCAGGCCGTCTAATGTTATCTATTTTTTAAGATATCAGATCTAAACCCAAAAATAAATATCATAAATTATTTTTTTTTAAGTCACACAATTATTAATAAAATATAATCTTTGGTATAATTCATTCTAAGTATAGCTATGTTTATACAGCATCAACAGCAGCCAAGGGTCCCATGAGATCATTATGTGAAGTACAAGGATCCAAAACTTAGGTGGGAGAATACTTTGAAAGGACAACCATGAGTCACATGTACAGTTTAGGCTTAAGGATTTAGAGGTATACAAAACATTAATGAAGTTGGAGAGGATGGAAAAGGCCCTAAATACCCTAAATGAAACATATGTGAGGAAAAACTAAGATCAGACAACATGCCTTTCATGAAATATTCTACTAGCAGCATTACGGTATTTGGCTTGTTTTATCTTCAGCACAAACATAGAGTTGATAGTAAAAAGGCTGAAGCTAAAAATATGGACAAAATATTTTAGAGGCTGCAAAAGGAGTTGAGATTTGTTTGGACTCTAAACATACAGTCAAAGGAGATGTCAAGATCAAATCTGAAGTCCACATCCATACCGGAAACTGCAGCAATCTGATCGATCTTGACATATTTGGCATAAATATCAGTCTCAAGACGTACAAAGTTAATAGAGACATACTCCAAATTACCTGTGCTTGTATTTGCAGGACCAGGTGGTTCTACAAAAAACGAAAACATTACTTTTTATTGTTTACATTTATGTGACACTTTGGGTTGACACAAGTTACAAAATTAAAAACAGCTCCAAGGCATATGTTATTGATATGTTTCCAAAGATCTGTATTTTAACATTTTGAGTGCTAAAATGCTAAATATCCCTCTCTGAATGATTTAAAAAAAGGCTCTAAAAATGTCTAATATGTGATTTATGTCACACAACATAGGTCTTCACATTTTTACTTCAAGCAAAGACACAAAATAGAAAATTTGTCACTTTCTGCAGTAAGTCTAGGCATAAAGCTTGTCAGAAAAATGGAAAATCTGTTTATTAAAGGTTCAGATTCTTATTCCAGCATAAAATTTTTTTGGTAACTTCCTAAGCTTATAACATGAGAACAACTGCTTATAGTGACATTTTTAGTATAACTATTTTTATTATTGTTATATATTTATTGATGGTTGACTTGATTCTTCTGGCACACAATTATAACATGGCCAGTTTAAGCCTTAAAATAACTGATATATTAACAAATTAGTATGTCCACAGACGTCTCCTAACTGCATGTGTGCAACAACAATCACATTGCCCCCGGATGCTGGGTAGATCTCCAGGGAAGAGAAGTGCTGTCAAAAATAGAGAGGTTTCATGGTCTAGTTCACTGTGTATGTCTGCATCTGTAAAAGTTGAAACCACCTTCCTTAACTGTCTGTTCCAGTTATTTACTGAGGAAAATAGTTTGGGGATATTCTAAGACATACTCTTGATAATGAGACTTTGTCTCCCATTGAGATTTACCCGCATAAAGAAAGATAAGATCAATTTTGTCATGTATGTCATGTTAAATCAATTGCGTTCTGTTTACCATCCTTTTGTCTGTACGTTCATTCGTTCATGCATCCATCCATTCAAAAATTATTTTTTTCAATAACTTATTATTTTTAGCCAGTAAATGTTTAGTTTACTGGCTAAAACTGGGAAAAATGAGAAAGTGCAAGCTTGCGACAGATGGTCTTTGGTCAAAGTCCCAGTGGATTATGAACTCTACAGATGCTACAAGATGATGCAAGCAAGGTGTCAGCAGTTGTTTAGTCTATTGTGTTTTCATATGGAAAATACAAGAGAATGTTTGTTATACTGAGATTTTTAAAACGAATTGGTCTTGTGACCATACTATTTTACACCCACCTATGTTTCAATGAAACACAGTTCTGTTGAAACCATGTTTAAAATGTATCATTATTTGATCTTAAAATGTTTCATAGTGCATCACATGCAGATAGCCAATATGTTTTTGAAGTTTGTCTTAACAAAAATGATATCACAATTCTGGTTCAGTGGATTCAGGTGCATCACAGCTTTTAACCCTGCAGAAAGCCCTCGGCTGATATGTCACTGTCAATCAGTCTCATATCATTCAAAATGCACCATGTGGCTTTTCAGGCATTTGTCTTCTTTTTCCTCCACACTTTAGTGTGTGCACCTACAAAAAGACATTATGAAAGAAATACACATTTATCAACACTTAAAATTGCAGCTTATTGCAGCAACAAGACCAGAAACAGAAGACAGACATTTTGTGTTATGTCCTAAAAGAGAACAGGACACAATTTGACAGTTAAAAAGCAAAGGACTATATTGGTAAATAAGGCATTAAGGAGGGCCAGGGAAGAAATTAATAATTAGATTCAGTGGCACTAACCTTGGCTTGTGATCAACAAACTTGGACCTGTGGAGCCTTTCCTTCTGAGTGTGCACGCGTCCTTGAGCTTTGTGAGTGTTTCCAATTAAATACAGAGAAATTGAGAATCTCAGTCTGTAGGAATCTAATTACAAGAGTCTTGGGGAGGAGAGGGAACTGAATGGCTTTAATGTGTCAGCACATCTTGCAAATGTGTGTAGAGATGAAGGGTGTTTAGGTGTTTATGCAGGTGTGAATGTGTTAGAATTTCATAAAATGTTGTATCAGTAACTGTTTTTGTACAGCAGACTGATTAAAGAATTGTTTAATGTTTGAATTTGATATTGCTTCAAATATGTTTTTATTTGTAAATTCCATTTTTATGTCTCTGCCTCAGTTTATAAAATGCTTACGCTGGTACGTGTATGGGATTATTGTCTTCATGAGCGATGGGAGTCAATGAATCAGTATAGCAGGAAGGTGTTCAAAGGAACCACCAGATCATTACCATTAACAACCGCAATGGCCCCATATGTCTTTCGGCTTCTGGCAGGTCTTTAAAATATGCAACTGGCAATAAAGAGGAAAGACAGACAGGAATTGTGAATGCAGTGTGAAATAAGGATAATAGAAAATAAGGTCAGCAATTTCATCATATGGTTCATGTTTTTTGGGTCCACAATATATAGACCTTTTAAGAATGTTGGTCTTATCTATCAACAAACAACCGGTCATAAAGGTTGGAAATGGTCAGAGTACAAGTTTAATGGCTGATTGATAATACCTGATCAATCCTAACACCTAAATCATCCAGGATTTGAAAAGTCTGGTAGCTGAAAACACTCTGTATCTTTATCCTATACCTTTATCCGTAGTCTGAAGTAGAATTAAAAAGAAAAGAGACATTTTTCCAAAATGTTACAATACACATTACAACAGAGGTATGATAACAAGCAAAGGACAAAAAAATTTAAAAAGTTAGAGTTCCTCACACAAAATCTTAGCATGTAATGTCCAGTCTTTTCAACATTTTGCTGACCTAAATTAAATATTTAATAATCTGAGAAGTGTGAAGTCCGAATAAAGTTCTGTCTCAGTCTAACATCCTTCAGAAATGTCTCTGCTTATCAAGATGAACCCAATTTTCCATGATGGGCTGCCTTTGAGTGAAAGCAATATGTACCACTGGAGCAGTACGGTGTCTTAAAAAGCCCCAAAGGGCTCCTTTTTTTTTTTTTTTTACCATGGTTAAAAGTACCAGAACAGGAAACAAACAAAAAATATATAAAATAAACATGAAATAACAAAAATAAGATGATCAAAATGAAAAATGTGACAGGGAGTTTAAGGACCAAAATAAATAATAATAATAATAAAAACCCAGAGAGATATCTTAAAACACACCAGCCACCCTACATATGATTTAAAAGTCAAAAAGACTATTGCAGTATGCACAGGAGCTCTCTTACTCATCGCTTTTTAGATTAATTATGGAAGAGATCTCTTTGAATAATGGTCACAACATTGCATAAAGGGTTTGGTAGAAGTGGTCAATAAAGAACATAAAGTAAAAATTTGCACAGCACGGACCTCTTAAACCTGAAAACTTACTCTTGACTGTAGCTTGGCAGGTGTATGGGCTAATGAATATCCAGCAATTTATCCCATCTGCTGCACCTCAAGACCATCCCAATATAAACTAGCATACACAATCTAAGATCTGCGGGGGATGAGTCGATCTCCTGCTCACATCCAAACCGATACAGTCCAATATTTGGATGAAAATTTTATTTTTAGGCTACTTGGTATTCAAGTCAGGCTACAAATTGTTTCCTGAGCTGACGTTTTTGTTTTATGTTATTTATTTTTTTATGTTAATACAACACATTTAGGTTATGTGACAAATATATTTTTGTTGCATAACAAGCATTTAAAACATTTAGGAAAAACAAGGAATGCTTCCAGACTCTAAAGCAAAAGAAGACACTTTTATCAGTTATAATGAGAATATGGTATTTATGTCTGCCCATTAAACTTAACATTCCAAAAATCAAAGGTAAAGCAGGTGACATATCTAAATAAGATGGCCGTATTCTTAGAAAAAAAAAAAAGAAAAAAAGAAAAAACTGTTGCCAGGTAAGAATGAGAGCAGTACTGGTGAACTATGTGTCTATAAAAATGTGTTCTTCCTTTCTATTATTTAAACTAAATGTCATTAAAAAAAAACATTGTATTTTCCCAGAAATAATCAACCTACTAAAAAGCAAAAAGAAAAAAAATATATATATTTATATATTTTTTCCACTTGTTCAATACCCACATAGTCTACACCGCAATAACTTTTATCAGAGATGGGGACAAATCTTTAGGGAAACCTGATCTGGAAAATGCTACAAAATAAAACCATAGAAGAATAGAAAGAGAAAGCAAAATGAAGTTGTACAATTTCTTGTAATTGTCATACATTTGGGACTTACTTCTATTTAGTTTAATTTAAGGACCAGTTTTAAAGGTGAAAAAACATGTGAAACTTTAAGTGTCTGAGTATATGGACATATCTTAGCTCCAGCTCTCTGGACCCATCGGACATGTAAATATAGAAGAGCCCATTTTAGAAGCATTTCTCTTCCTTCAGTTATTGCTGTTCTAAATAAGATGGCTTGTTGATTTAAGCTGCCCTTGTCCTGTGACTGTTTAATGTTTACATGTATCAAATGTCCCTTTATGGGACACTAAAGATATTTATCTATATTTGGGGTCTAATATTTGGTACAACTAACATTTCAACCTGGAGAGACTCACGGAGATTGCAGGTAACACAATCATATTCTTCAAAATATTTTTAGCTAAGGAAAACCAGCTGGTTGCAAGGACTCGTTGGCTCGAAGGCATGCATATAGCGACAGTAGAGAGAAAAACTCCCTTTTAACAGGAGGAGCCTTCAGCAGAGCCAGGGTTAGTGTAAGCGGCCATCTGCTGAGGCTGACCTGAGTTCAAGGATACAGAAGAAGACATAAATGAAATAAGTTCTTTGGCACTCTATGCTGAAAATCAACATATGGCTGGTTGAGTAAGCTGGTGGTGGAATAAGACAGAGTATGAGTGGGACTGAGAATGAAGGAGGAGATGGGGTGGAGTGGGTGAAAGTTCACTGAGAAACTGGGCTAGGGGCTAAATGAAGGGGATCTTGCAAGATGATTGGCTTCTGAGAAGTTGCAGCAGAAGTCGAGCTGAAAGAGGGACATTGCAGGTGGTCCAGGTGAAGCTGATATGTCTTCCAAATTGAATTTACGCTTAACCTTCATTTCTTAAACTACCTATTATTTGCTTGTGCTTATTTAGCTCAAGCTAGATTAACATGATAAATGTGTCCACTTTTACAAAAAAAAAAAAAAAAAATTGGGCTGAAAACAGAAATTCAAGCTGCATTTTGAAAAATGCAGATAGAAGAATTTAGAAAACATTAGTTTAGCATACTGGAAAGAATATGCTTAGTATAACAAATTACTTTGTAGACAGAAGCCTGCACGTGGGATCATTTGTTTACAGCCTCAAAGATGATATTTTCAGTCTATTTCTTAGCCCTACCACAAGGTAAGCAGTTATAGAGGAAACAAAATGTATATGGCTGTTGTACCGTATAAGAGTGTTGTATCACTGCTTTTACAAACACATTAGTTTCTCTGAGGGACGCAGTGTTTTGGAGATATTTTTTTTCCCGGGTGACATTTTACCTAATAGATTATGTTTAGTCCGTATGCTACCTGCAATACTGGAAAAACACATAAACATTAAAGCAATATAAACTTTTCAAGATATCAGTGTTACACAAAAACCTTTTCATCACTTATAAAAAGCATTTTGTTATTGCAACGTCAACAAAAGACTTTTCCATCCATTACTAGGGGTGGTGGTGGAGGTGCTGGGTAAGAATAATTTTTGCCAAATCTTTTGTTAAGATGAACATAAAGCATTTTTTCCCCAAAAATTATACCCCTTGAACACTGTTTAATAGTTTTACCGGAGATGTTTCTGTCATTTCCTGTTAGGAAAACTTTTCTTGATGGAATAATAATTATACAAGAAACAATTACATTCAAATATGCCAGGGTTATGATTAATTCCCTGCTTAACTGTTCATGTCATGTTCATCATATATTAAATCATCATATATCAAAGTTCCAACTCAAACATCCAATCATGATTCTTAAGAAGTGACTGTAAATATGAATAATTAATAGAAACATTTAAATAATGAGCCTTCTCATTGTGACTACACTCTGTCCATACATGACGATTTTCTGTGTTTCCCTTATCCGCATCCAAATAAAACTAAAGCACCTATTCTCAATGCAATTATCAGCTTTACTACCTCCTTTATTCAACTTTAGTGCCATAACCAATTATTTACCGTTAAGTCTAGGGCTATGCAAAATATTGCTATTATTTTGTGTAAATATGTATTTTTCTTTTCTTTATGACCTATGATTCAAGCACGTTCTGTCAGCCTTCATTCATTAATATGTATATATGCTTTGCCAACAATCAATCAAACCTATCAGCAAATAGACATAGTGAGGACTGACATTTACAGGACTGCAGCTCAAAGAATTCAATGTGCACGCACCTTTAGTCCTGTGTGAGTATATATGGGTGTGTGTGTGTGTGTGTGTGTGTGTGTGTGTGTGTGTGTGTGTGTGTGTGTGTGTTTGCTGTATGCCTTTCAAACGGAAAGTGATCACGATTTTCAAGACGTTATAAAAAAAATTTTAAATGTACAAATAATATTTCATATATGTTAGAGATAACTCAAAATTATGGAATATTGAAAATTGATCGACAGTTTCTTTTAATTTTCCCTTTATACCATTTTATTTTTATTGAATTATACAAAATATAGGTCAAATAAATGTGGGATAAGTTTGAAATCTACTTCCTAACCTCTTAGTTTTTATGAGTTTAATATCTGAATACTTTGTTCAGTTTTTCTTAGGATGTTTCAACCTCTTCTAGCAGACTATGTCTGACAATGTGGTCCTTTCACTGTGCTTTTGACTGATCGTACACCCCGGCTATTTGACCACAGAGATATCCCTTTGACTGAATATAACCCATACGCAACAAAAGACTCCAGCAAACCAGGCGGATGATGGGTTGATCAGTGATTTACATCAGACATAAAATGTTCTTAGGAGGATGAACCTTCATGCTGCCTAAAAACATCAGTGATTCAACTACAGAACGCTGTAGAGCGAACTGAGTGAATTGACAAAGACTATAAGAGTGAAACTTTGGCTACCTCCAATTTAAGCCTGTTCCATAGGTGCAATGACATGGAGAATGGAGAATTTACACAGGTGACATGCGAAAA
>NW_015151337.1:107151-146406 GCF_000732505.1 Cyprinodon variegatus
GGAAAAGATTTTACAATGAAAGGTAAGTATGAATGCCATTCTAACATTTCTAAATATAGAATAATAAATAGATAAAATGAATAAATAATATATTAAATGTAATAGCCTTTAATGATATTGCTAAGTTGAGTCAACACTTGTTGAATTGTACTATATTAGCTCCTCTAAAGGCTAAGTGTTTAGCAATTTAACCCTGTCTAATGTGGACCAGTATAGAAAATGTAAATATCTTGAATTTTACTTTCTAGTAGGGGTGATTATTGGCATCGGTGTTGTGATATGATACATGATAATATGATATTATCACGATATTGCAATATCAGTATATATTGCGATATTTATCACAGCTATCAAAATTAAATGAATAGATAAAAAAACAAGTCCTGTAAATGTTAATCAGAAGATATTGATCATTGAGTTATTTTTTCTTTTACTCTGACTGCCTCAACTACAGATATGGGGCTGCGCTGCACAGCAAAAGGGCTCCATAGTATCCTCTTCCAGACTGAAGGTGCAGAGGCCCATTTTCCCTCAGAGTTTTAGGTAAAAATGTTTTCTTTAAAAAAAAAATATATATATACTAGGAACTGAAAGAATGATATTATATCGGGTCGATATATCGACAAATCAATATTTTTCTCACACCCCTACTCTCTAAGAGTTGAATTACCATTTTTAAATCTCCATACTATACAGAATATTAAAATATTAAGGGAACTATACAGATACAGAAAGATTAAGTACATGTGTAAAAAATTGTGGACAAGTGGGTACAACGCAGGGAGGACAACTTTCATTCACAAAGGCTAGGCCTTAAAAAATACAACAGGTTGTTAAAAGTTATTGCAACTATTCAAAAGCTGCCTGACATTAAAACAGGTTATAGGATATAATTTGTTTATCACTGATGTCCAACATATCCTGTATTTTATTCTTGCATGTACTATTAATGTTAGGTGGTGTAAGAGCGCAGAAACCAAACTGTGTCTTGAACACCCATATTGTCAGTAGTTCCAAACAGAGCCATCACCGTTTTTGCAAATACAAATGTAGCTACATTAATCAGCCCATTAGTTTCCAACAGTGGCAGTTTCTGCTGAAAGTGGTGATGGAGTGGCTGTGATAATGATGACAAAATAATTTGTTGTGATGAAATGGATTCTAAAGATTAAAATGGCAGGTTCATAATGCTGCTTCAGTCATAATATTGAAAAGTAATTACCCTGTGTAAAGGAGCAATAATGCTGTCTAAACTCTTGGTGATGAGTAATCTAATATAATTAATCATGTAAGTAGGAAGGTAAGGAGTAAAGAGTAAAAAACTAAATTATGAGTGATTGAGATGAAAAATTCTATCTAAATTGAAATCTGCTTTGTGATCTCACAGTTTGTGAACTCTTGGTGTTGACACATGCACTTTGAAGTATTTTATAAGCAAGGGACTTCATTAAAAACTCTAGAACAAAAAGGATTTTGGTGACTGAAATGAATGCCAAGTAGCATTAAAAACAGCTTTTACATAATTTCTCTTCAACATATGAATTCATCAGTTTGCTATAACTTCTCTACCAATATTTAGAAAAAGTTTTTTTTCTCAATGTATTGCAAAACAATAGACAATCACTGCCAGTAACTACAAATGCTTGATGAGTGTCATTGCCATGAAAAATGAGGTGTCAGGTTCAGGGGTGGTTGTGTTTGTCCCCTTACAAAGTTCTTCTAAATTTGTCCCTTCAAAGTTACAAATCATTAACCAACTTTAGGTATCAGCCAATATAGTTAGACAAAGATAGATAGACAATGAAAGATTAATATAAATCATCACAGGATGAGTTTTCATATTCTAAAGAATAAAATGTACTGCATTAAATGAGGTATAATGTACATGACTTTAATTCACAATGTTGGCAATGCAATATTACAGGAAGGTTCGATAACATGCATCTGAGAATAACTTGTTAATTATAGTTATTAAAAACTTGATCATTTCTTTATTAGGTTAAAGCATGATATGTAATGTCTCAGGCATCTGCTTAGGTTTAGAGGAGATAACAACGTATCGGTGTAGGCTACAGTCATCATAATAATTTAGTCTTGTGACTCCAGGTTCTACACTCAAGCTCTGCAGTCATCACCTTTTCTACCGATGCATAGATTGCTACCAGCTCTTGTTCAAGATCTAAAGTTAACCAACCATGAACTGTAAACTAGACTTTTAATTATCTTATAGAACATGTTCGGACTTTTTTGAAGCAATTTATCAATATAACTGAATTTTAAAGGTCAAAATCAGATGGTATTTTGAAATGATTCTACAGTACAGATGTTTTAATTCTAAGGTATATTAATTGGGTTCATGTATTAACTGACAACATCACTGTAATATAGTAGCACAACATTTTGCTTTACTAAAATCAGAAGCAAACTTCCTAATCTAGTTTGTATTATTTAGTATTATTACTATCAGTAACGTGAGTCCATGGAGGCTTAATGTTGGCAGCTGCTACCTTGCTTTCTTCAAACATGCCTAAACAGGACTTACAGTGTCCTTATACCTCAGTGAGCTATATCTGGGAATACCAAGGTCTAAAAACCTCACTCCTATTTACACAAAAACAGAAAATCTGTGGGTTTTCTCTAACTCCATCTACAACATCTGATACGACAATTAGATAAAAGAGATTTTTTTTGGTATGTAGGGAAGGTGTTTGTCGTTTTGGTTGCATCTATACCGAAAAACAACTTAGAAGCAGATAAGAACACAGAACTGTTTTCCTGAGATAACAGAGTTAAATGTCTCCCTGACTTCAGCCAAATACGTCCCAGGGTCTCTAAACTGCTTATTCAAAGCTGCCACTTGAACAGACACCATAAAGCTACTTGGAATGAGACTTTGTGGTTTTTTTGTTAAGATACATTTAGTTAATGCATCAAAGTGATTTTATGTTTTAATAACCACTCAGAGCTTCTTTATTATCTAGAGTTGATTGTTATGTGTTGCAGCTTTAATATGTATGAGTATTTATGACTAAATAAGAGGCAACTACTAGCTGTTTGATTGAGGACAAGTAATTTATAACCCTGCAATATTGTTTAATTAGCATTGCTGTTATCAGTACAAAGAAATAAATTAATAATTAAATTTACAATGCTAGGCAAATACTTTTATTAAAAAAATCAAACAGAGTCCCTTATAATAATATATTCCCAAAAGAAAAGTTAAATTGAACAGTAGTTATGTCAAATGCACCAAATAGAAAGTGCCAATCTATTAAGAAATATTTGCTTAGATTAGTTTTGTTACTATAAATACATTAAAGATTTAAAATTCATATTTCTGTCTAAGTTAACCATGCAAAAAAAAGAGGAATTAATGACAGCTACCTCTAAAAGTTACTAATCTTCAAGGTGGGACTATTTGGTTCACTTAAATAACAAGCACACTGGGACTGAATGGTGGGATGTGTTATCTGTCAAAATGATTTAGTGATGGTAGAGCGGCCCTGAGACGGCCTCCCTTACTGGTGTCAGTCCTGACAGGTTACAAAACAGCCGCCAAAGAGGCCCGCCAAAGGCGGTTGCCAAGGGACAACTAGTGTGCATGAGAGACTTAGGGATGCATCGCAACTAATGCCTGCAAGACTAATCAGAAATTCAGACAAAACAAACATTTCTCTCTGTAGCTTCTGCAACCAGATATCTGCTTAAATCACAATTTTTAATGTGACCACAACACCATAGAACCATAATACAGGAAACATGGTCAGTGTGGTTAGTGAAGATGTAATATTTCAGCAGCATCAGTAGAATCAGACGGGCCCTAATCCAAATTGTTAAGAACAGCTGTGAGGGATCTTACATTCTGTCCTCTGAATATTGCAGTGTCTACCATCTGATTATGTGTGCTCTGACGATGCATATGTAAAATCTTTATAGGAATCAAGTTGATTCAGTATTGTGTTAGCAGAATAGCAGAGCTATGGGTTCTGTGTAAAGGGACTTGGTAGCAGAGTGGCAGCTTGTCCATTACATGTGGGCTTTGTTCACTGGGATAGATTAGTCCTCAAGAGGTTTATGGGAGGCCGCCTGGTTAAATAGCAAGGCCGCCACCTCATCAGACCCACTCTGGGAGGTGGCGCTCCAATAATTTGACCTTAAACATATTATTTACAGCTACAATGCAGTACAACAAGTATCCATAATAAGTACATTGCAGGCCAACTCTTTGGATGTGATTGCGCATAACATGTGCAGGAAAAGTTGTTATGCACATGACTCCAGAAACCTACAAAAAGGGAAGCTTCAAGGTGGGAACTTGATAGCCTTTTTTATTCCAGTACATTCAATTCCGTTTATTTATACAGCGCCAATTCAAAACATGTAATCTCAAAGCACTTTACAATTCAACCAGATCATACAGTCAAATTGATTCAAAGTTTTCTATCTAAGGAAAACCAGTTGATTGCATCGACTCGAAGGCAATCCCTCACACTAAGCATGCTTTTAGTGACAGTGGAGAGGAAAAACTCCTTTTTAACAGGAAGAAACCTCCAGGAGAACCAGACTGGGATTTAAGGAGACAGAAGCAGAAATATAGAAAGAAGCAGAGATACAAAGGCAACTGTACAACAGTTTCACAAGCGTCGCCAGCCAGTTATATAGACAGATACAGGACTACAATGAAAAACAGGCAGATCTTGAAAATCTATAAACAAAGGTGTTGATGTCAACAGCACAGCTAATATTACTCTCCAGGATGGGGTCACAGCCAATGAGGCTGGGACAGCCTAGATAAGAAATCTACTGCTAAAGGGTGGCACTAGATTTCAAATGTGAAGCCCACATATTACTTAATAAATTAACTCAGATGTAGACTTATTCAATCCATTCCAGTGTCCATATAATAGAAAACAGTAAATTCCAAATGATCATTTAAGGAAATGGTTAACGGCCTGTGTTTATACAGCACCTTTTCAAGTCAGGGGACTCCAAAGCCCTTTACACTATATTCAGTATATTACTCTTTCACACATTCACACACTGATCGTGGCAAGTTACATTGTATCCACAGCTGTTTTCATTGAGTCATTTTACTGTTTTGCAATCTTTCCTATTTTAACAGAATATAGTTTATAGAATTAAAATTTTATATTTATAATAAAAGTGCAACCATTAAAAGAGGAAGTAATAAGGATGTACATTCCTTATTGGAATAAGAGAAAATATATACCTACTATAGACAGGTCCAGGTGTTTTACCTTTTTCATATGCTTGAGCAATCCTGTCTTTATGGTTTTGAGCAACTTAAATGTGTATATTCAGAACAAAGCTTTGTAGTACAAAAGACAAATCTGCAATATTGTAAACAGCTGTCACATATCGTCTCATCTAAAATCTAGTCCCAATGCTTAACATTCACCATAAATCCATTCGTTTAACTGCTGTGCAGCATACATTCATCTATAATTGGGACGTTGGGGGACTAGGTGAATGCTGCTTGTCAACAGAGATTATCTGCTGAGAACTGTGCTTACATTTGGGTTTGTCTGCACTGACGCACCTGAGCACACTGAGCATGCTGACTGAAAGCTCCTGGATAAAATCTGATACTGTAAGGACACACAGGGGGCCTGTTATAATGCAAACAGAGGCCTACCTACAGTATAAGTAAATGTGGAAAACAGATGTCACACTAAAACTAGCATTAGTTAAGGAAAATAATCTGTAAAACATAGACAGAAAAAGGGCATATCTTGGGGGGAAAAAACTGGATTGAGCAAATAATTTCTATTCTACTGAATGTTCTTTCACAAGAAAAGACTGGAAAAAAAACGATTGTTTAAAAACATTCTTTTTTTTGAGTCATTCCGATCATTATCACTATTTCAGTCTTTTTAAAGACCACCAAAATCTACAAACACATAACTTAGACAAATAAGCACAAATTCATGAGCAATAAATGTATTCTTCTGTGCAAGGTTAGAGAATCCCTTTCTCTAATAATCATTGGGTGAGAGGAGGGGTGCACCCAGGACAGGTCGCCAGTCCACTACAGGGTAACACAGAAACAAAAGACAAACAGTAACAAATGCACATTATTACCTATTGGAAATTTAAAGTGAAGAATTCATCTAACAGTAACCTTTTTTAGACTGTGGAATGTACCTGGAGTACCCAGAGAGAACCCACACAGTCACAAGAACATGCAAACTGGATAGAAAATGAACCCAGAGTGAATTCAAACCAAGGAACTTAAATATATTTGAAAATATATTTATTGTTCATGGATTGCTATCAATGTGCAATAAAACATTATCAAAAATATTTACAATATACATATAGAATAACCAATTTAAGAATTAAGTGAATTAAATCACATGAAAAAAACATAATTTAGTAAAAGCTGGCTAACTAAAAAGTTATTCCAATAAAATGTATTTTCATGCTCGGAGAGAAGGGTTTGTCTCTGTATGTGCTTGTGTATCTTTATTCAATATATATTTATATTTAATGTATATTTATATTTAATGCCTTCTTTGTTTTATTTGTTTTATTCTTGCAGGGTCTCTCTACACCTCAGGACATATTAGCTCATTTTTTATATTTTATGTGGTTACAGTTAGGATAACTTTTAATATTTTATGGCATGCAAAATTCAAATATACACCTCAAGTAAGTGATTGCTGTGTTTTTAGTTTTGATTAGCTAAACAGCAATTGTTCTTGTTTATGGTGCAACCAGCTAATGTCATTCTTTTCAGATGATAACCCATAGGATGTCCTGTGAAATCTTTAAAATAAACCTTTAGTGCATACCTCAGTTAAACCCTAGATCATTAACGGAGGTGTTGGAGACCAGCATTACCAGTAGGTTAGCAGGATACTATGGAGACTGAGAACAGGCTGATGGACATACATCGATGGCCAAAAGAGTTCAACTACGGTATCTTATTAATGAGAACAGTACCATATTCTCCATCACTCCTCCTAATGTCACCTCTCATGCTCACCTGCTGTATGTAAACATCAAAGTACCTGGGAAAGAGCATGAAGGCATTGCTTTTTACAGACATAATGCAACTGTCCTGCCATAGACAGGAGTGGACGATTTGGAGGATGTACAATCTAGTGTCCTATCATTCGAAATGATTACATGATATCCTCTTAAAGAATAAGTACTTTTTTGTTTCTTTAAATACATACCATGAAAATGTCCAGTCAGTGCATAAACTACTGTTTAAATTGTATTTCAATCATGCTAGAGTAAGGATGATAATAATAATTTTATAAGTTTATTGCATCACTTTCAAGTTTGTCTGTTTTTTTGCTAGAACTGCAGCTGTTTGTCTTTTTTTCAGTGGTCTCCTTCAAACCGCAAAAACAGTAAATATCACTTAAATTAATGGCTAGGAAAAATACAGTTTATCTCTATTTTTTAATTCACTACCAAATACAAATAATTACAGAAACATCTTCAATCGTAACTGCTGTTTCTTAAATTTCTCTCATTAAGTTCACCCGATGCATCCCTCTTTCAAGCTGACATGCTTATATTACATCTTCAGGGATCTGCATGGAGCCTTTCCTTTAATGATCCATAAACACCATGCCGGTCTCACACATACTGACGGACACCTTTAGTTACAATCATGCTCGGTATGCCAAGAAAAAAAAAAGAAAAAGAAACAGAGCCTGTGGCTGAGTTTTCATGAGTCAACAGCCATGCCTGCCAGTGGCATTCATAGTGAGTCATATTTTCAGGAAGAAAGAAAGAGACACACAGAGAAAGCGATAGGTGGGCCTGAAGTCAGGACCACCTCATTTACTACAGTCATTCCTTAAACAGCATTTTAAAGTCTATTAATGTTGTTTCAAATTATGCCTACTGCAGTTTTTTTTTTCTTAATGTCAGGTACTACTGAATGCACAGGAAGCCACTATTAAATGCTGAGGCATTTTTAAGCATCTTTAATCATCCTTTTCTCTGAATGATTTCCACCAAGTATCCAGTCAGTGGCATATATAGTGCTATTCCCTCCACCCTTTTCATTTCTTTGTTCTCCTTAATAGAGTATTGACACCCACAGTTACCAAATCTCTTCTCAGATCCACCCTCTTCCTTCTTCCCTCCTTTTTTTCTCCCCACTTGTTCTGGCCTTCGCAGGAGACTCTCAAGGCACAGCATGTGGCTGCCCTCACCGCACAATTGTCGAGCATAAACCGATCGTTTCACCTAACCTAATAATACCAGCATTCACTGCAGATGCACATGTCTCCTACTTGGGCTCTCTGCGCTCCATCCAGCTCTTTGTGGATTCCATCTTCCCATCTCCCCACCTTTTGTTATTTTATTTCTCTCAATATTCACATCTCCTGCAACTCTCACCTATTTAGTCTAACTTGTCTTTCCCATCATATTCCCTTTGTGTTAAATTTTGTTACCATATTTAACCAAATAGTCATGCGCCGCTCAGTGCTTCGCAATCTTTCCAGCACTTCAATCGCTTGTTGCTTGATGTGCTTTCAGGTCATTGTGACCTGCTACACAAAATAGAGACAAGCATGTTTTTCCCTATCTGATGCAAAATGGCAAATTTTACTTTCTTCTTTTTCTTTCTGTAAGTGGCATGGATCTCATATGTGTGTTTCTCTGCTAAGCATGATGCTCGAGTGCAGGGAAAGTGAAAATAGGCAACATGGTCCCAGTTGCATCCTGCAGTTTTTACCATTTCACCAAATGTATTAAAACAAGAACAGCATTTAAACTTTCTGGTCATCAGCCTTCTTTAAAAGAAAGGTTAATAGAAGCATTAATATTATAGTGGCAAAAGATAAGCAAGAGATAGCAAGTAACAAAGCACTACATTAATTTCAGCTTACAATTGATTATGCTGTTTCTTCTGTCTACTTCTGAAAGCAAACAGCAACTGAATAGACATTAATATACCCTACCCAACATTTCACAATATCATTACAGATTTTTCAAACTGCCAGTAATATCTACCAACAACAGCCATTACATCTGTAAAACTCCATCCCTACACCAACCCAAAGTTGACCCTATATCAAGCATAAACAGTTAAGCAGTTGGGAGGAAAAAATAATGTTTATAATACCTTCATCAGTATCATTTGAAAAGTATTCTGGCCTTAAAAGCTGTACTTATTTTAAACACTGACTGTGGTTAAACTAAGAGGAATACCTGCAGGTTAAATTCAAGTGCAAAAGCAAATGTCAGTCCAAGTAGAGTTGAACAAACATAAATAACCTTTCTTCTTAATGCTATGTTCTCGAGGACAGAGTTCATTTCATTTCAGTTTTCGTTTACTGTGTGCATGGGTGGTTTGAAGAGAGTTTTAACCACTGGGCTGAAGCCAATTGCGTTATCTTTTATTTAAAAAGATACATAGATTACCCATGCAAAAGACTATTAATAGTTAGGCACATGTCTGGATTATAACTTATAGACCTAGCCAACGTGAAAATAGATATTTTATAGCATTTTTAGAAAAATCGACATCAATATATATATTGCAATAATCAAAATAATGGTATAGAAACGTTATATTTCATATATGCTCTCATACAGCCAGGAAAATAATCTATAATGAATCAGTACAATATGATCTAAGAAATTAAAGTACCAAGTTGGAAAAACTCTTTCTAAAATCAGCTCAATATTGTAAGACCTTTAGCCATATTGCTGCTATGAAACAAGAGAAACGCCATTATTACCTCTATTCCACATTTGCCAGCCAGGACATTGTGTTTTATTTAATTGCTTCCCATTGCAGACCACTTCGCAGCAAGGGTAAATACAGCAGCACTTTCTCTCTGTTTTTTTAAGACAAAACACCCATCTGTTTTTGTTTTTTTGTTGTTGTTGTTGTTTTTTTTGGGGGGGGGTTGTTTATTTTTGGTTAACACTCACTTGTCCATGCAGTTAAAGGCAACTAATTAACTGAACAGTCATATTTTTCAGCTTTGGCAGGAGTACCCTGAGAAAAAACACACAAGCATGAGAAGAATATTCCAGCACATGTACTGTGGAGGTAGAACGCAGGCTGGGCTACAAACCCGCAAACAGCCATGAAAGACAGGATAAGTTCAAACAAATGTGAGAAATTCTAAACACATGCAGAATAAACCAGACTTTGTAAAACATGACACCAAAACATAAGGAATGCAGCATGGACATTTTATAAGGAACTTGATGAAATCAGCTCTCTCTTTAGTCAAATAAATTAAGAAGCTAAATGAGAGATAAACAAAAAGAGATTGAGTGACATCACTTTTATCCTCATCAGAAAGCTGCAGTTTTCTACTTATAAACATCTATTTGGAAAGATTAGATCTTTCTTGGTGTTTCAATCTCAATCCCCCTGCAGACATTGTATTCCAGGCCTTAACTTTAAGATATGCAACAATAACTAATTAAAACCAAAATGTGCAGTGGAGAAGATGAGATTATGGTCTTTATGGGCTGATTTGTGGCATTGCAGACTATATGAAAATACCTTTTTTGGTATTTGGTAATACAGCAACAATTTTATTACCAGGATTTTGCTTTTCTACTCTCTTTTCCATAGCATCAGTGGCAAAACTTAAAAAATAGGCATCACTTCTCAGATCACAATATCTGCAAATTTCTACTGCAAGTAAGAGTTTCAGCTCATCATCAATGCACAGATTTTTCCAACATGTTCTCAATAACCACCACAGTCCATTGCAGTAATAAGGTAAGTGTTTGCATGGGCATTAGGTAACTTACCTTGACGGACATTCAAAAAGGTGTGTCCAGCATTTACTGCACTAAACCCCGCAGATATTGCCTTCCCTGGTGCAGCTGCCCGTTGAACAGCATGAAAGGGTAGTATCCAGTTGCTTCTTTACGGATCCGGTGCTCCCAGAGGCATTTTGGCGAGGAGTACAGTGAGGACGTCGCTGCGGTGCAAAGCCCGTTTCTCCCCCGGTGCAAAATGTTGAATCTGCGTTAAAGCCTCTGGCTGGTGCACCCCAAAACTCACATTTTCACAAAAAAAAAGAGAATTATTTAAATCACATTGAGCGAACTTTTTTTTTTTTTTAAATCACCCAAACTGAGCCGGTGGATTTAAAATAAAATCAATAACCAGAGTTGCACTTTAAGCCGTATGCGCAGAGGAATTTGGGAACACTTCTTTTTCCATCATGGTCACGTTGACTCTGCACGCTGCAAAAAAAGAAAATATTGAAGCCAGCAATCTCTGACAAAGGGTGAACACCTTCGTAGTCCCCTCATCTCCAAAAAAGTGTTGCACATTTTCCTATCCCATTTCCATTCGAGAGCTATTGATTAACTTGGCAGTTTCCAGAGGTTTTGTGCAAAAAACAAGGCGTGTCAGTAAAAAAAAAAAAGATAAAGCAACAGTTAATTTCCCCCTCTGACTGAAGCATCACATTTTCAGAGAGAGTATCGCCTTCACTACATCATCTGCTCAGATTCCCTCCGTGGAGCGAGCGTTGAAAGGGCGCACCGGCAGCCGAAATATGCTGGAAAATATGTATAAATATATTTTTTAAACAAAATCTGTTTTTTTAAACTAATTTCCACTGAAGATCAAATGCACTTTTTAAATCGGTTTAATTTGTTTAAGACAAATTGAAACATAATCCATTTTTTTATTTCCCATTGAAAGTGCGCGCGCGCGCGATTGTGCGCAAGGGGAACGAGAGAGACTGAGGGGAGTAGAGAGAGACAAGAACATAATGGTGAAAGAAGGTTTGCGTTTTGTGTTGCAGCATTAAATCACTCTTATCAAATAACCTGAGCTAAATATTGTTAAACTCTAAACCTTCATTCACAGGCCTTTAATAGAGAAAAGAGTCAGACTACACGTCTTCCTCTCTTTACTTATGTTGCATTTTTTTCCCTACACATTGCACCATTTTAGGCTTTCAAAAGAAACTATGGAACCGAAGTAATGGGGACCTGAGCAGGTGAATAGTTAGGAAGGAAAAAAACGAGTTGTGAGCGGTTTCTGTCCTCTCTAGATCGGAGCGGCGAGCGCGACTTAACGCTGTATAAGGAGAGGTGAGTTTGAAAAGTGCGCAAGGGACCGTAGAGGAAGGGGGGCATATGTCACTGAGATAGAACGAGCCATTGAACATTGTTTTAACTGGTATTGGAAATCCTACCAAGACCCATCTTCTACTCGAAGGCTTCTTGATTGCCAGACGTAGGAGCCGCTTTTTTAGAGCTGTCCAATGTGCTGAAAAGGGCTTCGCAGTGAATGTCTCTATACCTTATCAATTCTTGACGGGTTCACTGGTTGTAGGCAAATAAGTTAACTGCTAAGTTTTTATCTTGTATCGATAACAATAAGTCTGACTAAAAACATGTGTATGTATACATCTTTTTTTTTGTATCTCAAACATATCCATTTAAACAGCTTTTGACATCAAAAACCTGACTTTTCTGTTTATCCCCTTTGGGAAAATGGCTACTTTACTGAGATTGAAAGGAGAGCATCTGTGAAAAACAATGTTAAGGACCTGCCACAAATTGTCCTTTGGATTGAGGTCTACACAGTTATTATAAAAGATAAATATATTTCAGCATAAATTCGTCGATTTTAACTCAAGTTATTTGTTTAGGGTTTCAGTTCTCTTGGAGCTAAACCTCACCCAAGTCTTTGTTTTGTTGCCCTTAAAAAACAGGTTTTCTTTCAGAAATATTCTATGATGAGCTCCACCCAACTTGCAGGTTACCTTTCCCTGCTGATGGAAATAATTCACACAGCCAGGTCTTTACCCCCCATTTTGCCCTAATTCATTTTGCTTTTTGTTTAGTCCCACAGACAGCTAAAAAGTCAGCAGGGCCACTCTTTGGAGCTGTCCAGTGTGCTGAAATTGTGTCAGTGCAGACAATCTTTCTCTGCCTACTTTTGTCTGAATTAACATCATCTTTACTAATGATTTTACCGGACTTTGAAAGTTTCTTTAAAACTAAGTTTAGGGCAGTGTTTTCTTATTCTAAAATGATTTATATTTTGATAATAACAAAAAGTCAGCTTATAACAGAGAGATTGTTGTCATATTTCTCTTATAAATCTCCCTAAAACTACAATGTGTTCAGTAGATCGCACAAAGATTAATTTAAAGTAACCCCTTTTATAATCTTAACTTTGCTCTTAGTTTTTTAGACTATATCTTTATATAATTTGCAAACTAAACACTCCCGCTGGATGAGAGAGTCTATGAAGATAGAATCTCTGGAAAAGCTATTTTGAATTTAAGCTTAAGCATTTATTGAAAAAAAAAACAGTGCACTAACTTGCTTTGATCTGTATCTTTCTGTTTTATATTTTTGTGTTGTGTTGTGTAATGCTGGGAAGTGAGTTTCTTCCCCAGTCTCAATATAGCCCAAATCACTGTACACTACCCTTTTGAAACTGTGCCGTAAATCGTCCAAGCACAGTAATCGAGATAACTGTTGAGGGTAAATGCAAAGCAACTGAACTGGACCATGTCAGAAACAGCCGCACCGCGCTAAATCTAGCACTAGTTCAACAGTAGGGCTCGGCACAGTCACAGTTCAGGCATCAAAAGAGCGTGGTGTGACCTGGGATGATGCAGAGACTGATGCTGATCCTGAGAGCTGTAGTATCATGGACCGCCGATAGGATGAAAAGAATGGTGCTAGTATGATGGGAAAATGGTCGTAAGGAACCAACTGCAACATTGTTAAGTTATCCAAGCTTGGTCCGAACGTGGCACGGATCAGTTTCAGAGATGCCTGCAGTCTTAAACAGCTTCTCTTCTAGGGTTGCCAAGTAGGAAACTCCCTCCATTTTTGAATCAATGCTGATCAAATTACCTGACCCTGCGATAAAAAAAGACCAACCAGCATAATGCTGCCACCACCATGTTTAACTGTGAAAGGGGAGCGTAGACCATAATGTGTGTTGTTTTCCTCTAAATTCAGCACTCAATATGTAGGTCAAAATGTTCAGTTCTGCTTGCATCTGATCAGAGCATTTTTCTCATCAGATTTGTCTCTTATCCTTCATGATTGGTGGAAAAGTTTGAAAAGGCATTCTTATGCCTTTCTTTCAAAATAGATTTCTATTTACCACTCTTCCATAAAGGCAGATTTTGTGTTAAACTTCTAATGGTAATGGTCCTTTATAGGTCCTATGTAGGACCATTACCCTAAACCTTAAGGACTCAGAATACCCATTCTATAAGTCACTTGGCTGTTGGGTAAAATAGTTATCTTCTTGCCCAACCCTTCAGTTTAGGCGGATGGCCATTTATTTGTAGGTTTGCTGTTGTGTCTGATCTGTTTAGAACTCTGTATGATGTTTTTATGATCTAATCCTTTTTTGTAATTTCTCTACAACTTTATACCTCAGTTGCTGCATTACAATTCTTTTTTCACAAATAATTTTGAACAAACCTCTAAGAGCTTCCCAAAACAACATTGTTAATACCGACTATAAATTACACACAGGTAGACTATCTACAAATGAATTAATTTCTTAATAAGGCTAAATAAGAACACATTGCAAATTTAGAGTTTCTCATTCATAAAAACTTATGTATAAATTAGAGTTTTCGATTGCAATATAACAAGCTGAGTAAAATTGGTAAAAATTTTGCAAAGTACCTTAATTATCTTCAGTAATTAAGTCAGTTTTGGAGCTTCTCAGCATGAGACCGCAAAGAATAAAAAAAGAAATAAAAAGAAGGTATGAAAACTGCATGTTTTTCACATTCTGAAGTTATAACTAATTCAAGCCACTACATTCGAAAATACCCCCAGTTGCCAGCTTGAGGTAAAGTCTGTTATTCATAAGTGGTGAATAATTAAGGTCTCAGGAGCACACTTGAAAGAGGGAATATTTGCTGACTGGTGTGCTTTGTCTAGATTTGTACTTAGGGGTTGTACAATAGTTGAATTGGGTCGTAAGCAAGTAGTAAAGACACCTGAAAAATAATCCTTTTGTTAAAGAATATTTATTTACATATCTACTCTTTTGAAAAGCAAGATTGGATGATTTTGAGGAAAGCCTTGACTTTTTATGTCTTAGCAACATTTTTATAATGGTTGATAACTCATAAGGCTAAGAAACATAACACATTAAGAAAAGGAATCACACTGATCAGCTTAAGAAAATCGAGGGCTGCATTGCACCAGTGACGGCTTCATGGTGACAGGCATTCCTATTGCTACTGCTGGTCTCTATGGAAAGAATAAGACTTGTAGATTGCATCACATCACAAAACATCACGTCGTCTAGTGCCAGAACACATCCCATCACATCAGGTCATTTTATGTCACATTGCATGGCATCACAACAAAACAATCCAGTAATGCACAAACATTGTGAGTCACATATAGTTTGGGTGTTTTGTTTTGTTGTTTTTTTTATTTGAGGCAGTAACTCAAAGGCAGGATTTATGTACCAAGTGTCCATCATGGAAATGAAATATAAATATTTATGAAAGTACTGAGATAAATTCTTTCAATGTGCTGTGCATATTAATACGTGCAGAGACAGGAAAGGATGGTTAATTTAATGTAACTAAGGTTAGAGATTCTCTACTTGATTCCTAAGACGCCTGAAAAGGGAACTCATTGTTATAATCAATTATGCTTGCCTATTAAATGTTGTTTGTTTACCAATGCTGATAAATAGATGGTTAATTTAAAAAAGTTAAGGTGAGAGGTATTTTATAGGAATGCAAATATACAGTTATTTACTTATACAGTCAGTTATATGCAATGACAAAATCATGAAAAACTTTGATATCTTTCATGTCAGTTTGAATGAAGGCTGGTTTCTACCGAGATGCCAGTTGTGCACAGCCTCCAGCTGTTTTGAAATGCTGCTTCATTAACCCGCCTTTGTCCTGAAACAACTTTCCTTTCAGTCATCTCTTCTCGCTTAGCAACGTTTTGTCGTTGCTTCTCCTTTTCCTGCCATGTGTCTTCATTGACTGGACCAAAACTAACCATCAAGGAAGCAACAGCATGCCTTACCATTATGTTGTACATAATATTCTTTTGTTCATCCCTTGCTGAACTGCAACTAGTGAGATGGATGTTAAGGAAAAAATGTCCCACAAGCCCAGGAGATTGAGGCATTAAAATTATTTGAGATGTATCTGCCCTTTTTAAAAAGATGTACACATATTATTCTTCTTCAAATGGACATTTTTCGGCACATGATAGATTTATTTTTGCTTTTTGTGAAATTTGATTTACAAAAATAAATTGTTCAAACACCTTATATGAACTGTAATCCAACGTACTATTCTTACCTTAAATACTTCTGAATTAAGTGTAATGACAACTTAAAACCTATTTATTAGTTAAAAATTAATTTGCACATTCCAGTCTGTATTTAGATCCAATCATATCACAGAAACTGCACTGATGAAACAGATGACAGTGGGATTCAAGCTTAAATCATTTTCAAACAGTTAACCCTGCACACAGATGGAACTAATTCATGAAAACTTTTATTCAAAACATAAGATATTTAATTCAATTCCAACACAATAATAAACTTTAAACTGTAATGAAACTCAACTAAACCTAAGTGACCACTATGTATACACAAGAAAATGTCAGGATCTCTGCACTGATGTCTGGCCTGATTACTCATTTCACTCACCTGCTTATCTCCCCCCAGTTCTAATTACCATTCATCTTATCCACCTGGTCCAGCCTCTATTTGATCAGCCTTCAGACCAGCCATCAGTGCCAGATCATTCGAGCCTTTGGTGAGAGTTCTCTAGCATACCTGATTGTGTTCTGATTGCCTGATCCTGGCTCGTTCTGCCTCTGGACCTCTGAGCCTGACTTTCTCGATTCTGTTTTGTTTGTCTGACCTGTCCTCAGACTCCTTCTGCATTTCTGTCTGTTTATTGAACTTGGAAATGATTCCTGACACTGTCCTGGATTTCCCTTCGGAAACTCTTCAGACCTCTGATCTCCTGGCTCTGAATCCTGAGCACGTCCTCGACACCAGCCTTGGCTTCACCCTCTGTATTATCCTGCCTACCTTTGTCTGCTTGGTTCTGATCTCCTGCCTGTTTTCCGACCTCTGGGACTTCAGGGTCTTGGACTCTCTGGGCAGCACCTGCCAAGTCTTGTTGGCAGCCGACCAGGTAGAATCAACCTCATTTTCTGGACACAGACTGAACTATAACACCTGTAACAACTATAAGAACTATATAGACATGGTACTAACCTGTGTGCTCTCCCTGCAGAGGTTCCTGCCTTAGATTCCCACACTGCAGATCCGTTTCTGATAGTTTTGAGAAATCTGTCTGCCTCGAATTCTGAAAAAATGATAAAACTGAGAAAATATGAGGAGTTTCTCCCGATGCTAAGGGCAACCAAAGACTTGATCACCTGGCTGGGAGGCTAGTTGTGTCCTTTCAGATGCCTCATGGTTCCTCAGTCTCTCTGATGTTTGGATTAAAGTGGCTGTGGTGAACTTGAAGCAAGAACGTTGCAGACAGTTTTTGTTTGCTGCTATCTGGTTCTTGAAGTAGCTGCAGGTAGAGCAAGCTTGCAGGTGAAGAAGTTCTCATCCATGTAGCCTGGCAGATCCACTGAAAAGAGAATGAAATGTGGGGATCTCAAACCTTTACAGCAAGCACAACAGAAAGGCTAAGGATTCTTTCAGAGGTGGGGCATGTAGTTTGAAGTTTGTAAAGAACACCTGCATGAACACTGATGTTCAACATCAATATCATGGTTTATGGCACTACTCTGGAGAGAAGGAAGATTGTTCTTGTGGCAACTTCTTCATAACCTTATCCCTTATTAGGTGTTTCAGGGCCTAAAGACAAGAACAAACAGACAAAAAAACAGTTTCTTCCAGAAATTTGCAGTTTGCCTAAACTCCCCAAATTCACCCAAACATGAGCAATGACAATTTCTTTCAGAGGAATATAAATGCGTATAAAGTGTAATATTTCTAATATCTTGAACATCCTTTCTTACATTAATCACATTTTGTTTGAACTGCACTTTCATTTTCTTGACACTGTCCTCAAGAGCTGCTATTATTACATTTAATGTTTCTAAATGAAGGGATTCTAATTCTCAGACATGCCCTCTATTGTGCCTTCTTGGTAAAGCAGGGGATATTGTGCTCCCACTTAAGGTCTAGAGCAATAATGTTAATCAATAAGTTGAATAAATCAAAGTGATAAGTAAAGAATCACATTCCATAATATTGGACATAGGCCTGTACTTCTTTTAAGTCCACAACCATTTCCTCTGTTTTCAAAGAATAGAGCCTCGGACTTTTCTAGCTCCATCAGGACACCAGATGACTAATCTCCCTTATCTACCGAGGGTTGTGTGCATCTGCAGACTTTAGCAGCTTGATGAACTACTGACTGGAAGCGAAGTTGTTGAGAAGAACAGAGGGGAAAGAACACAGCCTTGAAGTGAACCTGTGCTGACAGTCCTGGAATCAGAGATGTATAGGGTTAGAAGCTCTGCCTCCATCAGGAGGTCTGCGAACCAACAGCAGGTGAATTCAGGCTTGTTAGCTGGAATAGCTTTTCCTACAGCAGGGCCAGTATGATATTGTTACCAGGGGAGCTGAACTTCACAAACAGGGTCCTGGTGTAGTTTCCTGGGGAATCCAGCTGCTGAAGAATGTAGTAGAGAGCAATGTTCATTGCATTATTAACAGACCTGTCGGGTGTTTAGTCAAGCTGCAGGGGATCCAGAAGTAGTTCTCTGATGGATTTAAGCTTACCACATAACTATCACAGAGGCCAGGATCATAGATCGGAAGTGATTTAATCCAAAGTTTCTTATATTTTAGGGGGGAGAAATTATGATGGATATGCTTCGAAGCAGGATGTCACATGGCATGTCTTCTGTAAGGTGTTAGATGTCTGAACACCAGAGACAGTTGATCAGCACAGTCCTTCAGGGTAACACAGTCTGGTCAAACTGCTTTGCGAGGATTTTTTTTTTTTGCCTCTGAAACAGTTTATTGATTTCCTTCAGACAGCTCAACAACAGTGTACAGCAATAGGTTAGGGATGAGGAGTGCAGGACTTCATCATTCAGATAAAAAGCAAAAAACTCTGGTCATTGTTTGCAATTTCCTAGAAATGACTTAAATAAATAGAAAATAAACTTTTTATTTAATATAGTCATTTTTAGCCAAACAGATGATGCATCTAGTGATTATCACAAGATGCACATATAAAAGTAAAATTAATTTTGTAATGTGTAATGTAGTAAAAAAAAAAAACTAAAATTATTACAGTTGCTAAGGCAGGTAACACGTTACAATACAAACTGTTGGTTTCTATAAGTTGCATGAATAACGAGAAGCTTTGTCAGAAGACTTGTTTTATATTAGGAGAAGACAGTTTTAAAACAACAGCACAAGAAGTAATTGGGTATCCATGCACAAATGAATGTTAATGTTAATTTTTAAGTTGTATTTATTACTGTCATGTTCTATTTCAATGTGACTTTTTTTGTTGACCCTTGTGTTGCCAGGATTTACTCAGGAGATAATAAATTAGGCATAGAAAAAAGAGCTTGTCATCTTGTGAAAAGGTTATTAATGATCTATGTCATTACATGTTTAAGATTCATCAATTCATGACAATGTGCACCCCCATTTTGTATGCCTTATTCTAAATGTTTGTTGGCGAAAGTAGCTCAAATATAATAACTAACTTATTCTTTACGCAGATGGTAGTATTGTAAAGGAACTTATCACTTTCTAACAAATATAACTTGTAATATGAACTACATTATGGAAGTAACTTGCCCAACACTGGTGCTTATGTATATGTATGGCGTAATAAAACAAGTTGGAACAAAAGATCAAAAAGGATGATAAATTACTACTTTAATCTGTAGACAAAGTGAAAAGACATAACAAGGTTTTAAAAGAATAAATATAAGGAAAAAAAATGTATTTATCTGGTAGAGCACATCCAGATAAGTGTCACATGTACCACACTTAAACAATAACAAAGTGTCAAATGTTGGTTGAAATAGATATTTTTTACTCTTATCTAAGCCCAGTTCTGTTATTAAAGAGTGCCAAATTTTAAGAGCCATCCATCCATTTTCCGTCACGCTTATCCCAAGCGAGATCGCGAAGGGTGCTGGTGCCTATCTCCAGCTGTCTATGGGGGAGAGGCGGGGTACACCCTAGAAAGGTCGCCAGTCCATCGCAAGACAACACAGAGACAAACAGGAAAAATAACCATTCACACACACACCTAAGGAGAATTCAGAGAAGCCAATTAACCTAACAGTCATGTTTTTGGACTGTGGGAGGAAGCCGGGAGTTCCCGGAGAGAACCCATACATGCACAGGGAGAACTTGCAAACTCCATGCAGCTACCCACTGAAATTTATTTATTTATTTTTTAGATCTTATCCAAAAGACTGGTAGAATAATATGCTCAGCTGAGCATCACATCCTAATTTGGAGACAAACAGCTGAGAATAGGGTTGGGCGATAAGAAGACATATTATCATGATACCTTTGGGCGATATCACGATACACAATATATATCACAATATGATCAAATAACCTTGAAAAAACAATGTTTTTAGCCACATAGTGTCTAAAGTTGCATTGGTATATGTCAAATTTACATGTCATTTTTTTGTTTGAAAAATTGATTGCAAATGAAAAATGTATTTAAAATGTTTTATTCGAACCATTTTTTAATAATTAGCTGCAAATATATGTTTTTCACAAATTAGATTATTGCAACATTGGAGATCGATCATGGTCAACACTGGACCTTAAAACAGAACATCTCAGCGGCCAAAAGGAACCCCAAGGAAAAATCTAAGACAAAATAAACCTGAAATAAATAGGGGCCCTTTTGTGCTCTTTTAAAACAGTCTGTGTTTTGCACTGGATGACTTTTTAAGTGGTGGAATACATTTGTGGTACTGCTACCTTTTTTTGTCAATGGTTTTTCGGCATGTTTTGCAAATTACCACATTTTGTTCTTTATCCTTCTTGTCAAATCCAAACCACTGACATATCATTAATCCAGGGCTGTTCTCTCTTCGGAACCAGCTCATATGGGTCCTCTTCAGACTCATTTTCTTTTTTAGCTGAAATTCCTGCTATCGCCATAGTTGTTGTTGACTCGTCGACGTAAGTAAAAGCACATTTTAGTTGTTGTGTGTGCCAGAATGTTTTCTGGTTTGGAGGAGTAGCAAGTGATGTGTTCATAGCATGTGGGAGAAACTAAACCCACAGTGATTTAAGGGGGAGTGGTGGCCGAGTAATTAGAGGATTGCGCTTGGGTCCAAGAGCTTGTGATACAGAGATTGTGGGACAATAAAGGATTTACATTTAAATACAACAGCTCAATCTTGCCATGACAATTTGATTGTTGCGATAAAGTCATAGACTTCCAAGTCTATCCTGAAATGTACTTAAAGACAGTGGTGGAAAAAATAAAATGGGGGTAATATCTGTGCTTTAGGGTCGCTGGAGGAAAATCTGGCAACTGCATCTTGTACCAGATGAAATCTTATGCTAGCCTGGCAAACCAGTTTCACAGAGTGTAATTGTGTTTTGTAAATCACTGTCGACTCTGACCAGATCGATTACAGCATGAGATGCAACACTTTAGAATGTGTTACTCAAAGTTGCAGAATTATCCTTAATACAACAGCACTTTTCTGCGAGCATAACAACAAGCTGCTGAAGGCAATGGAGTAATGCGACAAGGAAAGTTAAGAACATAAAGCACACCTTATATCCTCCTTTTTCTAAGAAGAACTGACAGAAATTGATCACTGGAGAGTTTCTTTGACGCTTGACATGTTTCGGGGACTACAAAATTACAAAAACATTAACGGCAACCGTGATTATCTGATTGGTTCTAGCCTGATAAAGCTCACTTTGTTTAAATTAATTTCTAGCAGCTCTTTACTGAAAGATAGTCTATTTATATGTCAAATCAATGTGGATAGCCAGGCTAAGCTTATGCAGGTTGTACTTACTTTTTTCATAATAAAGCACATTACAATAGCCCACCCTAAAGCTAACAAAGGCATGAATAGCTTTTTTAAGTTGTGTTAGTGATTGAAAAGAGTCTTAACAGAAAAAGCATACTTTGACCACTGAGTTAATCTGAAGGATATCGTCAAATATAACCCGAACAGTGCGTTCAAACGAGACTCGGTGTCCGCAGCAAGTGTGGTGGATTCACATACAATTCCTATACAAACCACAAAGGGAAGCGGCCAGCAGTGAATCCCATGGGGTGAGGGAGCTCACTGCTCCACTCTCTTTTTTTGCTACTATGAGCTCAGATTTTTTTTTTCAAACAGTAGAGCCGCATGGAGAGAGCAGAGCGGTGATCGATGAATTTGAAAAATTTTATCCTTCCAGTGAAATCACAATGGGGCAACCAATTAGGGACTGTTTGTAGGTGAAGCTGCTTTTTTTTTTACTTAAACTGTAATAATAAAAAAAAAGAAAATAATCTTAACAAAGGTAGAAATAAGGAATGCTCTCAAGAGGTTTTTATGTGGCTTTAAGATAAGCCATTTTAATTTAGTACTAGATGGTGTCAGACCTATCTGCCTATCTATCTGTTGGGGATTTAAGGAGCTGCAGCCATCTCTCCCTTTTCTGATTATCCCATACTACGGTACAAGTCTAGCCAACATTTAGCTTCTACGAGAAAGAACTGTTCCCAGTGTAAACATTTATCCCCCCTCGTCTCTCTGGATTGGAACAAGTCTCTCCAGGACTGAGTCAAGCTCACTCGTTGCCAACCTTCACTATCTGCTCCCATCTCCAGCTCTGGTTCACTCTGCCTGTCTGCTCCACCTCTTCTCTGACATCTCTCAGATGATCGCCTTTTCCAGTGTGAGCCTCTATCTACCTGCATAGCTGGTGGCCGTGTTTCCCCAGGAATTCCAAGTCCTTTCCCCATCCAGCTTGGCTGGGTTTTCCAATATAACTCCTCGCTTTAGTTTGTGTCCGTGCCTGATTCTGCATGTGGTTCAGCCAGACATGTATCATGAACTGTTAATCGTCCTCACTAACCTCCAGCATAGACCCCAGTCTGTCACTGCCCACTGCCCAGCATTGGTGCTTTCTGTGTGGGTAGATTTAAAAGGAAGTATTGCCAAATCCGACCGTCATCCAGACGCAGCTCCGGATGAACCAAAGTGGACTCTTTTTTTTTCAGAACTTTTGGGGCTTTTCCAAAAATGTATGGTCTGCCCAGGTGATTCAAAAGTTGTTTATCGAGAACAATTTAGCAGCAGTCCCTAATGTTAAGTTTACCCTGTACTTTTATGCTGGTGAAGATTCTCAGTCATTCAGGTCAGGGTCATTCCATAAAACGTCTTCAACCTTGGAAACCAAGTACAGTACAGGAGGCTGGTGATTTACAAAATATTAAACAATCATTGCAGCTACTAAATAAGATAAACATGCACACGTGTGATGTTATGCAGTAACTTGATATTCTGAATTGAGTGCAGCACTAATGTCCGTTGGAATGCAGCTTCATCGGCCATAAATAAAAACCAAATCAGCAGAAATGATAGTTTTACCTGGACAAATTAAGTAGCACTTAAAAAATAGAGTAGATAATTTTGATTTAATTCGGAGCTAAATGGGGGATAGTTCACTTCTGGATGGCCTAAAAAATAACTTGAAAAACAGTAGCACACATGATCTTTTTTTTTTTTTTCATTTTAACTGCACAAACCTAAACTAATGCAGCAATAACTATTCAATCTATTTTCTGATTTTTTTTTTTTTTTTTAATTAGTGGGGTTTCAGCTTGACACAGCTGAAGCTCCTCCAATTTGATGATGCGATTCAGGATGTGCATTTGAAATGCAGAACCCCACGCAGGTGTTGCAGAAATCACTGCGGACACGGCGCTAGCTAAAGGAAATGCAGGCTTTGCGGAACCAAAATTCAAGGCATTGCTTGGTAGCTTGGGACCTAAAGTTAAACAATGTACTTTTTTCCTCATTTACATGCAGAAAGTTGAATGACTATTTTACTGGCATGTAAATCTATAAATTATCAGCATGAACATGAAAAGACCATATGTCATAAGACAGTGGCTGTTCAAAACCACAATCAACTTTATAAGGGTAACCAGTCATTACTCAGCCTTTTGACAAATAATGTGAAGGGGGAAAGTGGTAATGTAATATTGATGAAAATATATAAGCAACAATTGAAAATGAAAACTCTCAAATGAAACAAAAAGGTTAAAATCTTAAATTTTTTATTTTTAAATGAAATAGGCCATCAAATCAGTACTTTAGACAGCCTTATTATTATTATTATCGTTTATCAGATATTAAAATATAGCAAACTGGGAATCTCTTCCTAGAGCTACCTAATGATTCTTGGAGCCTTTTATAGGGAGCAGGTGGGCCTCATCATCCTCTGATTGCGTTGGTGGTACCCTGCCAGTCCAATGGGGTTTTTGCTCAGCAGCCTCCAAGCAGCCAATCAGCTGTGTGTGCTCCCGCTCCTCTTTCTGTATAAACAAGAGAAAGACTGAAGAGCCTCAGAAGCCAAGGGGCCGCAGCAATTTGGTTTCTAAGGACATTTCATAAATTAAGGATCACACCGGGAAAGTCTTCCGCTAATTAACTACTTGTAAGGCTATTATCACCTTAAGAGTTATCAAGATGACACTTGTACATGAACTCATTGAGTCATCAGTCGGGTCAATAGTTTTATTACAATAGTGACAAGCGCACAGAGTATACAGCACAGAATAATCACCTGATCCAGAAGGACACAAAACAACATTAAGATCAAAGATCCTAAAGATTCACTTTCATCTGAAGGCCCTGAAACATAAATATGTTATAGATTGTGTGTATTGTACCGTAAAATTAAGAATTATTGTTTATTTCTATGTAGCTTGTTTGATTACAAAACATTTAAACAAGGACTTCAGATCATGCTTACTTTTTCTCATCAGGCGTATCCTCTCTGTGTATTCCCCTTCACCTCCTTACATACTGATCAGTTTTAAAATAGCCTACTGACCTGTCATTAATAAACTCAGCTTTCCTTGCTACTACAGCCTCAGTGTGTTAGGAGTACAACTCCTCTTTTCTGCTTGAGGCAGACAGACTTTATTATCTACATGTTCCTTACAGATCTGTGAGATCTAGATTACCATAGCTTTTACCTATATATTTAATTTAGTTTGTGTTTGTTTTAATTTTCTTAGTGTTTTTTTAAGTTTTTTTTTTGTGTGTGTGTATTTGTTTTACTATTGTTCAGTGTTATGGTTGAGAAAATAAATGTCCCCTTCTGGGAAATAAAACTTTCAGTCAATCAATTACACACCATTGTAACAATGCAGCACAGAGATCATGCACTTACTTCCTCATTCTCCATCTCATTTTAAAATCTGCACTTTACCTATCCCGAATCTCCCTGAAGTAATTCAGGAAATAGAAAGCTAGTTTGTACTTTTCATTAGAGCCTAATTCTATTACACAGTTGCCTTTTATTGATCCAAACAATCAGGATGACATGCAAGAAAGTAGCAAAGTGGGGCCCAACAGACACTGCTGTGGCCTGAGTGTGAGTTCAAGGAAAGGTGGGGAAGATATATGTTGCATTTATTCAAGACAAAAAACAAAGACTATTACATATCTAACTTTGCAAGGCTGAAGTGTTTGATCTCAGTACAAGTAACAGCTTACAGATGGATTTTGTTTTCAACATCAAATTACATGTGGCATTTCCATAATGCACCATATTTGGGGTTGTTCATAGTGGACATATTCATTCTGAGGTTGCATGGTTCCATAGACACCAACACTGATTTAAAGTGACAGCATTTGGTTTGAATATGTTGCATGCAGAAAATAGATCACAAATGAAAACTCAGTAAACTCCCTCTTTTTTACGACACATGCGCTTAACGCATGCCTGTTCAAAAAAATAAAATAAAATAAGTAAATAAATTCAAACATGGGAAAGAAAATGAATGCAGTTATGAGACTTGGTCGTACCTGACTCATCTGACCTGAGGGGGGAAATGTAAGCGAACCTGAAAAATAAGCAAATATCTCAGGAGTGGCTAGAAAATGGACAGTAGGGTAGAAGGATAATAGGAAGAGGGACTGGTGTGGGTAAAAGGATGGAGGAAAGGGAAGAACAAAAGAAAAATACTTTATTGAAAACATATAAGATGCAGATGTGATTCATTTTTGAACATGAGAGGATTAAAAAAGAATAGAGTATCACTCAGTAAGTAATAACATCAACATTAAAACACGTCACTGAGAAATTAACTAAATGTGATCTAAATATCAAAACGAAGATTCACTGTCTAATAATAAAACATTGAAAGTCTGTGGTCATACTTTCAAGGCGGCAGGACTCTATCAAACCATTAAAAGGGAGGAAAGAGTGAGATAATTAGACTGCAAAGTGAAAAGCAGACTAATACTCCTGAAACAGCAAAGATACATGTCTCAAAGGGGAAGCCAGACAAATGATAGGAAAAGAGAGAAAGAAAGAGCCAGGTAAAATAACAGAAAAAGGAAGTAATGAAGACGTGTGGTCCGCAGGTCATTTATACTGCTATTACTAAATAGATATCAGGAGGCAATAATATAAATATTAATCTCAGCAATATTTAAAAGAGTATAATCCCAAGCTGCGTTAAAGCGAGCTAGGCATAAGATTCTCCCAAAACAATTTGCTTTTTGTTTGACATTAACAATTAAAATATAATTTTTTTGTTTAATGGAAACAAAATCCCGGACCAGTTCAATAAATATGGAAAAGCCTGAAATACGCTCCACTGGGATGCATGCGAGCTTTTGTCCTGGTTTTAATAATGTCTGGAAATAGAGTCAACATTTATGTACACTTTACAATAAAAGGCATATTAGAAACCTTCAAATACAAGGAATAAAGTAAAAACTAGTAAACAAGGATCCAAGTTAGTGTGGACAGGGCTTGCAGTGAAATGTGGCTGAAATAAATAAAATAGCATTTGCAAACCTGCCACAACTTAGCAGTAAAGTGACCATTTTAAAAGGATACATTTCATTTTCATTATCTCTCAATGTTGAGGAGACATTTACTGTAATACACATTTATTCCAAACTTTTAACTCAGGTTAGTTTCCTGTGCCAAAGACCCATTATTCTGGGTGTCTGAGGCTCAAAATTGACAGACAATGGACAAGTTATCTTTCTTATATTTCATAGCTTGCTTTTGCAAAAGAAGACCCTTTAGTACCAAATGATATTATTTTTGTAAAGTAAACATATAGACTAACATTTGAACTACATTGCTGCAGCATAGTTAAATTGTAAATGGTCTGTACTTATACAGAACCCCTGGACCCACTGATAAAGGTTAGGCCGCCTCACAGGCTGCAGGGTGAACTGGCAGAGTGCATAATATTCTACTTCCTCACCATAAACTATCACACGTTCCAAATTTTGTGTGCAAAATAAAAGTGAGGCTTTCAGCTGCTTTCAGTCATTGTTGGTTGAATTTAAAAAATCCCTAGCCATTTATTTCGTTGACGCAGCTTTTGAGTGCACATCAAGTAAAAAGATAAAAAACTAGCAAAAAAACAAAGCTGAAATTATAATGTGTACCAAATGGATGCCAAAACATTTGTTTTTGAAATTACAATGTTGTTGTTTTTTAATTAGTGTGGTAAATTAAAGAGAGACTGGTTCTGCCACAGAGTGGTTTTAGATTCTCGAAGGATATTTATTGGTAGGTTTCCAAGTAGCTGAGGTGGAAAAGAAAATGACTATGGTGAGCTTAATCTCTTAATAAATATGAAAAATATGTTATCCAGTACATGTTTTAGGTCATTAGAAATAAAATGATCTCAAAGCAAAAAATAAATAAAACACGACTCAAACTGTAAAATGTGCTAGCTGCTGGAAAAACAGCGAGGAATATTTTCCCTTTGTGTTTATAAGAGCAGCCTGGACTGAATCTAATAGCTTCATTTGCTGATTTTATAAGCAACACACACCCCCAATCACACTGAGCTTGTTGTCATTTCCTTCAATGTAGTTTTGACATTTGGAACAATGTTTCATCTGACAGCTTTGTATTCAGAAAAGAGAAAGGAAAACAGCTTGCGAAGCATGTTATTTTATGATTATTAAAATAGGAAGAACATGTTTCTGTTTTCTCCCATGAGCACATTGTTCCTATATAGCCATGAATGAGGCATGAATCATCATCTCCCACAGCTTGGTCCCTTTATTATTATTATTATTTTTTTTGTTTTGTTTATGAGGACATCAACATTTTTTCTTGTTTTTGACAACTTGAAATAGGGGCTCTAATAAATGTTTTGCATAAAACTCACTTTTCGCTGCTTGTTTATGAAGTAGCTAAGGGTTTCACATGGCAGCACTAACCGTTGGTACTGTAGCATTAGCAGGTAACTAGTTTAAACTGTAGTAGGTTTAAGACAGCTTTACTGTAACCCTCCTGATTATATGCTTTCTGTTTCTTAAAGTTTGTATCAAATTGTAAGGGATAGAGCAACAATGTTAACCTTGCTTGAAAAATAATCTTGTCCTGCTCCTGTGTCAATAGTTTGAGACCAACCAAAACAGGTCAGCTAATCACATTATGGTTTAAGGCGGAACATAAAGCTGAGACAAAAACAAGAGCTGCTTTGCCCACAGCCAAAGTTAAAGGTATAGTGGAGGATTTTTCGCAATTTTTCTTCAAAAGGACTCACTCTCTCCCCTTAAAAAAGTAAAAAATGCACATGCACAACCCTGTACCCGCTCCCGGGTACAGAGAACGCCTATTAATGCATGTGTGAGAATGAGCGAGCTTATTTCTCCTGGAGAATCTGCAGGGATGCAATAAAATCTCATCTCACGCATATGTTTGCAGGGTAAATAAGGATCTGTGGCCACCGTATAACTACTAACGATGCAAATTACAAAATAAATGAACTTATCTTCCCAGGAAAGTTACAATATAAAGGTAGATAACTTTTACCAACAGTGATGAAAAATGGTTTTCTCCAAATAGCATGCCAAACTTTACCTGTCGAGTAAAAACTTTGTAACCAAGGCATCAGTGGGAAGCCTGACCTGTGATTTCAGTGTACGCCCTTGCGTGAAAAAATTTGTAAAATTAAACATTTGTGGTACACATGATCAATCTGGCTTGCCAGGTTAACACAAAGTAGCAGATAACTGAATTTGATTTTTAAAAATGCTTTATCATTTTCACTATTCAGTTTAATTCAATTCAGTTTATTTACATAGCGACCATTCACAAACCAAGACCATCTCAAAGCACTTTACAATTCAATCAGATAAGACCAGATCAGTCAAACTGATTCAAAGTGGTTCTAAGGAAAACCAGTTGATTGCGTCAACTCATTGACCCAAAGGCAATCCCTCACACTAAGCATGCCTGTAGCGACAGTGGAGAGGAAAAACTCCCTTTTAACAGAAAGAAACTTCCACTAGAACCAGACTCAGTGTGAGCGGCCAACTGCCGAGGCCGCCTGGGGTTCAAGGAGACAACTGTAAACCAGCCCCATCCAGGCAGAGCCAGGCAGATGAGCTCCGAGCCCATGTCCCATGTCAGAGGATGAAGAGAGCACATCCAGCCAGTCTATCATATACCAGTCTTATCTTTACGTTTTATCACTGCTGCTTACAGTATATCACTGCTGCACTTTAAAAATTAAAACTGTCTTGAGAGCTGCACTGAATTCAATTTCTTTTCGTATACACTCTGTGTGTACAAAATGACAATAAACTCTGTCTAAGTCCAATTCTAAGAAGTTTAAGCCAGTCACAGTCAGAGAAACAGGCCTACACTGAAAACAGGCCAAGCTCCAACATCTATAAACAAAGGTGTTGATGGCAGCACAGCTGATATCTCTCTCCATGATTTGTGTCACAGACAAACAGGAAGAGACCAGATGAAGCTTCTATGAGAAAAAGCAGAGAGAGCATAACATTAGAGATTGAACTAACAAATTCTGCAGAGTGGGAGAATAGAGATAAAATGAAGCAGAATGATGAAAAAGGGGACCCTATGTCCTCCAGCAATCTAAGCCTTTTGCAGCATAACTATAGAGATACCACATAACCTGAGGCCCTGCAACTATGAGGCTTTATCATAAGGGAAAGTTTTAATTCTACTCCTAAAAGTAGACAGGGTGTCTGCCTCACAGATTAAAATTGGTAGTTGGTTCCACAGGAGATAATCCTAAAAGGTAAAAGATCTACATCCCATTCTACTTTTAGAAATTCTAGGAACCACTAGTAAACCTGCAGATTAAGAGCAAAGTGCTTTGTTAGGGACATAAGGAACAATCATATCTTTGATTTAAGATTGAGCCATTTAAGGCTTTATATGTGAGAAGGAAGATGTTACTATTCTATTACAAACAAATACAGCATCATGCCCAGAAGCATCCTCACATAGAAACAATGTGTTAGCACTATACGTTTTGGGACAACACTCTCCAGAAGTTATTGGGACTCCGGTCAGAGCTTATAGACGATTTATGGAGCTAAACAGAAGGCAATCGTGGAAGAAAACCTGGCAGACTTCAGTTTGGGGCAGAAATCTCCTTTTCAGCTGGACAATGACAAACAATAGATATAAAGCAGGATTAATGGGATGGAAGCATTTTAATGTATAAAATCGTTCTAGCCAGCTCAAATCAAAATCAAATTGTAAACTGATGTTTACAAACACTTTCAACATATAGTTAGAGCTTCAGTCTATACATGCAATTTACTATGTTACAGAAAAAAGTGTATAGTTTTCTTTCACTGCACAGTTATATATTATTTTGTGTTACTCTATCAAATAAAATGCTAAGAAAATATTACAAAAATTCCCAATCATTTGCGCTGAACTAAGCATTTTCCCCTTTAATGGAAACATACACAAATGTATTCCTGTGCATTTTAGTTGTTATAGTCTCTAAATCACCAGAAAATTAAAACTCAGCCTTTAAGAAACTGCATATTTCCAAAGTGACATGAAGGGTAAAAGACACGGATGTTTTCGAGGCATGAGCGGGAGATGAAGCCAGATGATTCTAAGTGCTTGGAAGTGCATTAACTGACGAGAAACCATCAGAGGTGAAGGAACAAATGGGAGCATTCAGCAGAGCCTGAAAGACTTTAACTGTGCTAACAGGATGAGCCTGCAGTGATTTGGCTGAGCAGAGAGCACACAGCCTGAAGGTCTACTTCCTGCAGGAGGACAGCAGATTGGGACAAAAATCCTCGGCATACTGCATGGTAGCCAAAGCAAACATTTGCTTTTAGTCTACAAATTAAAAGACATATTTGCAGTATAAAAAGTAAAGTCTTGACAATTTTTTGTTTGTTTGTTGGTAAGAAAACAGTCCAAATACAGATTTTAAAAAACTGTGATCATAAACATTATATCAATCATGAAGGTACTCAAATAAACAACAAAGATAATATTGCAAGTCTGTCTCAAAGTTTCAGGTGATTAGATTAAAAACTTAAGAAATTCACTACTTAATATAGTATAATCTAGTAAAAAGAATAATGGTAAAGGTGTTTAACTTTGCCCAGATCATTTATTCAGCAAAACAATAAGGGAAGAGGGATCTCTAAACTGTTTTTGTGAAGACCAGCATGATCCGAACATTGCGTGGATAGAATATCTCAGCAACAAAGACATACTGTTCAGCTAAAGACCAATACTTGACATCTCACTCTCTGGGAAAAGGCCACCTATGCTGTCATGCATGCATACACATGTCTACACTTTACACAAGCATGCACACATTGTCACTAGAGGGCAGGTCAATGACAGTGTACTCCCCAAGCTGTCATGGTTATTCTTCACCTTGGCTGGGACAAAACAGCCAAATTCCCCTGGGTTCCAACTTTTTTTCAGCTTGGTTTGAATGCCTGGCAGTGCACTATTAGAATGAAACGAAGCAAAAACACTTGGCCAGGTCAACATAGCAAAGTTGAATAGACAATAACATGTTAGCTTTGTATGTGTGCAGTATCAGAACACTTAGCACATAATGTATTTGTAATTAAGAATATATTTTTTCCCTACATTAGATTAAAATGTAGGCAAAGTCCATTAGATAGCTGTTTCACTGTGCATCTGTGTTCTAAGGTCTTAAGTCTGTGAATCAAAAGTTGTTACATGCTTATGTGTTAAGTGTGTGAGGATGTGGCTCGATGCTGCAATGCATCATTATTGTACCAACTAATAACCTCAGCATCACGAGGTAGACATGAGGCAAACCCTACATGCTGCTTACTGATCAGATTAGGTACTTAAAGGTATAAGGGAGGATTTTCCCTAATTTTTAAAAAGACCTGCCCTCTCCACTTAAAAAATAAATAAATAAAAAAATTCACATGCACAACCCTGTAACCTGCTCCCAAGAGAGAACGCCTATTTAACACGTGTGAGAGCATGCATGAGCCCATTTCTCCTCGTTCACACTCTGTTTACAAGTTGATGTTTGCATCACTCATACACGCTTACAGTAATTTTTCCCCTTTCTTTTCTTCTCATACACTTCGTAGACACTTTTTCTCTGAACACTCATCCATTTTCAAAAAAACGTGGTTAGAAAGGTGGGCTTCAATGACTGGCCAATAGCTCACCACAAATATACGCCCGAAAGTGCGCAGGGCCAGAAAAAAATATCTATTTAGGGATAAGTACATAGGACAGCCCTGCATAAACATAAACATATCACCAGAATGTTTGACAAGTAGGTGGACCATTTATTTTGATGATCCACCTAAAAATAGAAGACCGTCCTCTTTACCTTTAAACATCTACATCCACCTCTCCATAAACCGAATTTGGAGACTTGCAGGGCGCTTGGAGTCTAGCAGTTGCTTAAGGAGCAGGGATAAAGCTCACAACCTTTAAGTTGCCAAACTGCTCAATGAAAAAGGAAGAGATAGATTGCAAAGAAAGATAAGAAAACATAAAAAGCTGTACATCTGCATAAAGAGTCATATGCTGTACAGCTGCTTTTAAGACAGAGTTTGATGTCTCAGCAAATTAGTGATACTTTCCAAATACTAATCTCAACGGTTTTGATCAGCTATAAACAATCCCAACATTAACTTGATACTATAAAAACATGTATTAAACGCATTCAAATATCTGATCACCATTTAACTTTGAATATAGCTATCAAGGCTATCTGAAACATCAGGCTGTGGTAAATCTATCTGAAACATCAGGCTGTGGTAAATCTTTGAGCTTCACTGTTTCAGCTACGCAACACCAACGGTAATCTAATGCTGAGCAACAGATTTGTTTTCATTAGAGATGTAGGAAATGAAGTCCCTCAACCCCAGAGGGAAGCAGAAAAAAAAATCCAAGAGCTAATTTAAACCTCAATAACTCCTTAACATTTATGTCCATGTAGAGCAGCTCCCAATATTCCCCAGCGACCGCACATAGAACAAACTGTATACAATCATGCATCATTTATTTGTTATTTTTACAGAGCGTGAATCCAGCACTGCAGTCAGCTCATGGCAGACCCACGCACATCTTAGTGTGTGGCTGATAGCTTTGGTGCAGAAATCTGGAGTCATGCTGGTGCTAAATATAGACAGAGGTTTTATGTAAGCTGAGGTGAATCATTCTGTTCCACACATTTTGGCACATTTACTCACACAAGCCGAATAAGTGACATCGTACAGGTAAACAGAAGGTTGATGCTTTAGAAGGCGTTCAGCTTAATTAAATGAAAAAGGAACTGGACGACTGATCTTTAAGCATATGCAGAGTGAAGATAGTTTCATTTTCATCTCTTTACATTTCTTTGTGCAATTTCTTTGTTTCAGCTTTGTGCAATGTTGTGTCCCTGCAAGGCTTACAATGAGCAAAGAGAGTCTAATGTGCAGAGGAGTGGTGAGAAATGAGTGACTGCATGTGGGCTGATAAGTGGAATTGTTACTCTTCTGTCAAACATTACCTTTACCATGCATGGTTTAACTCCCAACCCACCACTGAAAAAGAAGTTGGAAACAACTTGTCTGATGGAGTATGGGGTTGGTTGAGTGCACAAACATCAGCTTCAATCTGGATGCAAACAAAAAATAAATAAATAATGAAATAAATGAATAAAACACTTCTTATTAATATTGTCTGACACAATATAGTGAAAGAGAATTCCTAACAAGATGTGATGAGGAATCATACATACCACTAAGAGAAATTCATCAAAAGGAAGACAAACAAGCTTAAGAAATGTTAAGAAGTCTGAAAAGGGGTTAAATATTATGCTAAAGTGGACTTTAGTTGCCATCAATGCCAACTAACTCTCCTCCTCTATGTGGATCGCTTTTGAAACTGAGATTCTGGCACTTTGAAAATCCTAAACAATAATAAATCAGTGAGCATCAGCTTTATTGTTGTGCATCACAGAATAAGAATGTCTACCTTCTTCTTTAACTCCCATTGGCTGCTGCTGTCCGTCTCCATATTCAGCTCATTTCCTCCTGTTACATCACATTTAGCTTTTTTTTGCCTTGTTTTCAATCCTCTAGAGTCAGACTAAAACATGAACATGCTTAACAATGAGGTCTAGTCTAGTTTTTGTTTCACTTTAGTTTTTTTTTTTTTTCCTTATCTGTGTATCACATGGAGTTTGGCTCATGATAATCATCTATGAGATATTTGATATTGACTTAAATGGATCATTGTCTTGAGTTAACTAAACATACAGCGTTCTGCAAAAGTAAATTTTGTCAAGTCAGAATCAGTTCTAATACATTCTATTGGAAAAAAATTTTTTATAATAGACCAATAAATGATTAAGTGAAGGACACAGTTTAATGCTTTTTAAATTGTCGACACAAAAATCTGCACACAAGGTGTGGAGCACCTTTGTATAAAGCCCTCTGGGTCAACACCATCCCTTACTGCAGTCAAATGCAGTTCCTTTAAAAAGTGTCTACGTATATCAGCTTTGCACATCTAGAGACTGGATATGTTTTTCTGCCCATGACTACCCTGCTTTTAGCTCCATCCCTCCAATAAACTCATCAGCTGCAGAAGAGCATTCTAAATTATGCTGGCATATATAATGTGATGCACATGGTTGTTGGTTTTATCTTCTTCCTCAAAACCAAAAAGAAAGTATATGCTGATAAAGAAGTTCAGTTTTGGTGTCACCTCATTTTCTATACCTTTCCTGTGTCCCCTTAATGCCTTATAGTATTTTTTTTATGTAACTCTTTCAGCAGTGGCTTTCTTCTTGCACCAAAGATACCTTTTGGTTTGGCCTATTAATAGTTATCCTGTCAACAGATGAGATGCCGCTTGGCTACTTTTCTAAATTTCTAATTAATGCTCTCACTGCATCGATGCCCCAGCCCGCCTGTCTAGGCTGATGGCCCTGTTTTGGTTGTTTTGCAGAGGCTCTTTGTAGTTTTGGATGCACTGATTGAATCGTTCTCATGAGATGCCAAATGGGAATTAGTGTTGTGACCTAGCCCTACTTCAAATGTTTCTGCAGCCTTCCTTGATCTTTTTTTACTCTAAGCTTGGTCTTCATATTGATGTTTAAACTTTATTTTCCCTCTAACTAACCTCCTTGGTCTTCACAGGGGACTGTGATTGAATGGCAGACGGGGAGATTCTATTTACAAAGAAGACTTCTGAAGAAAGCTGGTTTCAATGGGTTTTACTCATAGGTATCAGGGTGAAGAATATGACCACTTTGCAAGACACCATAAACTATTTCTGTCAACTGCACTTCTTGCAAAATCTCAAGACCGTGCATAAAGGTTTGACCCCTGTTTCAAATCCTGGGTATAATGGAAAATATATTGACAGATCATTTCATGAATAAAGTATTTCCTATTTGAGTAGCCTACCCTGTTCTTGAAAGTAGAACACCTCAAATGTACACCCTGCTCTGGGCTTCAAAGCTTAACCCCCCCACACATACATCTTCTTCGAAAAACATTTGTTTTGGACACTTCAGGTCTATACCTTAATAAAACCACTGTACTGTGAGAATGAGAAGTAAATATTAATAATTAAAAATATATAAATAGAAGAAGATAGTAATAAACTATCATTACAACTGATATGTTTTACCTCATATTAAAGTGAGTTAGCCAATAATGTCCTGAGAGAGATGATGAGAGAAAAGAAGAAACAATTAGTGCGGCCAGTAATAACCCCACCAATGGCCATTATATAACTCACTGATTGTATCAGTGTTGGGGTGTGTAGCAGCTGTTGCCATGTCAACCTACGATCTGAATGGCACTGTGAATAAAATATGGATCCAATCATTTCTGTCTCTATTGCAGCCTAGACAAATGTGATAAATTAGAATTGGGTTCCTGGGAAGTTTTTAATGGGTCCTAAGGAGTAATGCCTTTAGGTGTCTAACCTTTCCACCAATATCAGCTGCATTTCAAATACCGGTAGCTCTAAAAGCATTCTATCTGATAAATGTTGTTACTGTAATTCTGTTAAACCCTGGCAAGCAACAGAATTAAGCTCAGAACCAAGAGGAATTGCTGAAGTTGTGATTAAGAGGCAGAAATTCATTTTAAAATGAAGCAACACTGACACCTACTGGACAAGACGGCAAGGCGGTTGTCAGAATAGAGAATAGAATAGATTAGAATAGAATAGAATAGAATAGAATAGAATAGAATAGAATAGAATAAAATAGAATAGAATAGAATAGAATAGAAAATCCCTTTATTGTCCCACAATGGAGAAATTGTGGTGTTACAATAGCAAAGGGTTATAGTAGAAGTCGTCACACAATGAGGACCTTAAAAGTGTATAAAAAATAACAGTATATGTATCAGAGTTAAGAAAATAAACAAATAAGTACTGTACTCTACACAGTTTTTCTGATATTAATGCTCTGTATCTGGAAAGTGGATAATCAATAAATAAACAGCTGTGGACATTTTTACAGTAATGGATATGTGATAAATAGCAGCAACATCAGATGTGCAAAATGACAGCAGCATGTTATTTAATGGACCAAGACAGAAACTGTGGAAAAGTCAGCATGAATGTAACAACTTATTGATGTTGTTGGGAACAGTACTTGTTCTAAAATTTTACAGCTGCTAAGAGGTGACATGATGACGCCTACTGGTGCATTTAGGGTGCAGCAATCTGTCACTGAAGGAGCTTTCCAGTTCTGCTTTCGATTCTTGGATTGGAAACAAAAAAATGTGAAAAAAATTGAATTAAAGATTTACTAGGTAATTTGATTTTCTCATTTATTGAATGAAATTAGTTTTAAAGAAAACACAAAATAAACACAGCTCTGAGTATTAATGTTGTCTGGTTTAAAATGGCTTTTTCAAAGAGGGGGAAAATAGAGATTTGAAACAGAAAGAAACAAATAATTCTAGGAAGTATTAAAATAGGCAAACAGAAACAAAAGAACAACCTGCTAAAAAAAAAGCTGTTTCTTTTTTTACTTTATTTTTTTTCATTACTGAAAGAGCTAAGGAAGTACCTGATACAAATGCATAAATTAAATTAAAGTAAAGTCAACATAAATACAAATTTACAGTAAATGCTAAAAACAATTCTCAATTTAGCAAATCAGTGATTAGCATCCAGCATTTGGGAGAATTTTGGCTCACTTAGTTATCACATGTGTTTGTGTGAGCAAGCATGTATTATTTACAAGAAAACATAGAAAACAAGTTAAATCGAAAAACATTTAAAATAAAGCATAATATCCTTTAATTGGTGAAAGAGCAGTGAAAGTGATTTCAATTTATGCCTAGAAAACCCAAATATGTCTGAACAGATAATGCTTAAAAATATCAAAACCTGATACCAACTAAATTATTGTCTTTGGTGATACTTGCAGGTTGTATTTATTTTTTTCTTGCATTCATTTAATGGATTTACAGCTGATATTTAATTGAGATATATATTTGATTCTGGAAAAAAAAAAAAAGTAATGCACAAAAACATTTGAATCCAGACTTTGAAAAAATAGTCTATATCTAACCTTATGGAGCATGGTGAGTATTTGTTCTCAAACATATACAGGCTCCTACAGTAACAGACACAACACCTTTCTTGTATCAGATCTTAGCTTAAATGTGACTCAGGATGAGTTCAACAAATCCTGTTTGCGACCAGATTGGTTTACTGAGTTGAGAATTGATAATTACTCAGAATAAAGGGGTTGAGGCAACTTGGATGCTAGGTGCTGTTGGATTTTCTGGGAAAAATGAGGACGTGCCAGGACATATAAAACATCTGTGGGCAGCAGGCAGAGTACAGGTGGAATGTACTTTTAAGTTTTTTTTTAAGATTGGTAATCGAAATTTTGGTTTTGGTTTGTTAACACTTTAGTGCAAAGGTTAGTTCTACTCAGACCAGATATCTTTCTGCAAACTGTGGCTTTAGGAAAGAGTTCAATTTGGTGAAATGTTCTCCAGAGGAAGAGGAGAGGAAAACCAAGAAAACACGACTTGGCTTGATTCTTCCATTAAAGGTTTTATCAACATACGTTGAAAAATCTTCATAAACCCTTTCAGGCAGACGTTGATAATCGAGGTCCAAAAAGTAAAAACCCTTTCTAGTTTTCCTTCATCCTGTTCACTCAACCAGGTGATTAGCCCCCTGTGTTTTTGTGGAGGTAGAAATGCAAATGGGTGGGACTAATCTCTGTAGAGCTTTTTTTCCTTTCTGGGCCTTGATTATCCACCTATGCGTGCACGAAAAAAAATAATTCTCTAAGGACACACTGCCTTGGCCCCTCTCATAGCTGCAAATCTGCCACTACAGAAACAGAGGCCCTGTTTAACCTGCAAGCAAATTTGACCCAAATCTGACCTTTGGAGTCAAGTGGTCGGGTTAGGGTATTTAAAACAACCACACATTAATATATGGTCTTGAAGCTGACTTGCATCTGATCTTTAAGAGTTTAACTTTAGTGGGAACAACCAATAGATGTCAAATCTGTCGATGTTAGATGATGACCCAAGTACAGGGACAGAGGCAGCTGATGTTTTGTGAGATTTATTGTTGGAAATGGCAAGAGCAGAACTAATCCAGAGTGAACAGGCACAGAAATCAGATTAAAGAACAACACAGGAGGTAATGAAGACAATCCAGCGAAGACACACTGCAGAGGAAGAGTATATATATATATATATATATATATATATATATATATATATATATATATATATATATAT